>NW_015656170.1:0-561 GCF_001515625.1 Sinocyclocheilus rhinocerous
CTGCGATGTAAGTTTGAAGTGCTAGAATATGTGGTGTGTGTGCGCACGAGGCGCAGGTGCGATCGAACAGCTGAAACATAAAAAACTCCATTTTTGGAGTAAGATATAATCCGCAAAAGTGTTTACTTTTATTTTTGCACACTCACAATAAATAAAAACAAGGTGCTTTTGCAAAATAAAGCAAACAAACAGAATGCGCGTTGTCATCCTTTCCTTTCCGTGAACTTGTTTATGGAGCGCCGCACCACACGTCTGTTTTAAATCTGTTAGCTTAATTATTTAAGTCAGATATATTTCGCTTTTTTTTTTTTTTATGAAAACAAATTGTTATTTTTATTTAAAGCATATTACTTACATAGGCTACACATTTTCCTTGAAGCATCCCATTTTGTCCCAGGGCTTGAAAACCTATGCCCTAGGCTCGTTAGGTCCTGCAGAAACTTGTGAACGATGCTCTTATAGTTGTGGCATCACCGTTTAGAGACATCATTGAATGCTCCGGGAAAACGTATAGTCAGTGTCGGTCACAGCGCCTTTTAATTGCTGTTTTGAATCCAGTAA
>NW_015656170.1:727-1141 GCF_001515625.1 Sinocyclocheilus rhinocerous
GTTCGAGCCCATATAGCCTACATTTACGCGGCTTTGTTCTGGTTTGCCGGTTGGTCACGAATTTCCAAATTCAATCATAGTTAAGCACTGTTTCTTTTCCTAAATCCTCACCGTCTAACCCTCTAATTTCGCAGGTTTATTTTATTGTCTTCACTTTTTATCACTGTTTTCGCATCTCTTACTGTGGTAAACATGCGGAAGGGAAATGAAAGATTTCATGGCCGTGAATTAAGAATTCGTTCGATTTATTAATTTGTTCCCTCATTTGAGTTAAATCATGGGTTATTTAAGGAACAAAATTAATGAAACGTGGACAGTGGCCACAAATTAATAAGTCGTAGGAACGAATTAGTAAGTTGTAGGAATGAATCCTTCTCCCGCAGTGTCCCGCAGCCCTGCAACCTTCACCTAATT
>NW_015656171.1:0-134 GCF_001515625.1 Sinocyclocheilus rhinocerous
GACTTTCCTTATTGATCACGTCTTCCCTCAGGTAAAATCATAGACCGTATAAAAGGGTAAAATGCACGTTTTCTTGCGTGGCTGGATGTTGGAATCACGTTGTTTGCATTCGCTCAAACTGATTTGCTGAAGTC
>NW_015656171.1:610-1919 GCF_001515625.1 Sinocyclocheilus rhinocerous
CTGTCAATCAAACTATTGTGGGAGGGGCCTGTCTGTGTGACGTCACACAGACAGGCATCTGAGATCGGCTCGATTTGAGAAAGGGGAAAACATTTAACCAGATTAAAAAAAAAACATTGGGTGGATTTTTATCATTATAGGGTGGTTGTGTACACACACTGCCAACACACATTTCAGTTCAAACAACTTGTAAAAGTGCATGTAGCATCCTATGACCCCTTTAAGAATTTCAAACAATATATACAGTTTTGGAGCACTTTAGTGGCGTGATGGTTCATGCACGCTGCTGCTTTGCCTCAGTTCAAGTGAAGCAGGAGTGCATTCTAATTAGCATGAAATAAACATTGAACATGAACCTCCATTTTAAAGATAAACTACAACTTACTGAATGTACAGTATAGTGTCTCATGTAATCACTCAATGAGTGCTTCAACCGCAGAAAGACAGCAGCTAAAAAAACATTGTATCATAACAGCAGAAAATCCATTCTGTGTCCATAAACTGGCGAGAAAAAATGTACACTAGATAGGAGAATTTGGCAAAAATTACATTTATTATATATTTACTAATAATTGCTATTTTTATTATAATTTATAAAATGTATGGATAACCTTATTTTAAAAAATTTTATAATATGAACCTGTATACAAATCAATTGTTACTTTTAGTCTTAACAAAAGGGTTCCCTGTGTAGTTTCATTTAGAAAAAGTGAGAAAAAAAACGTACTTAATCGCAAGCTTGTAAATTATTATTCCTGAATCATTCTCACTCCAGGCTGAACTCCAAAGTTTTTTCAGCCCTGTTTGAAGTAAGTTGAAGTTTTAGGTTTCCTGAACAACATTTACAAAATTCACTGTAGCCTACATGATACTGTTAGATCTTTTGCTCCAACCACTGGTTAAAAGAGATGATAGAAATAAGAAAAATAACTTCCAATAGATCTGAGGTTCAGAATGGGGATTTTTATAACCTCATGAAAGTACACCCATTACAGCAGCAAACCAAAATGCAGAGGATGGGGTTTTCGATGAAGTTTGTCTTTGATTGGCTGCTTGTGGTGTTTACGCTACAGTTCAACAGCTCTTACCACAAATATCACCGCAGAGCATTAACTCCGTCCTCATGACAAAGTAGTAGAACACATGCAGTACTCATCTAAAAACTGAAACCACTAGATATAAGTTTCTGGTGTTACGTCCCAGGTCTAGGGTCTAGGAGAGTAACATAATGATCTTTACACCGGAGAGTTGTGATCTTTTGTTCTTTATTTATTTTATTTTATTTATTATTATTATTATTTTTCCTAGT
>NW_015656172.1:0-2992 GCF_001515625.1 Sinocyclocheilus rhinocerous
TTGTTGAAGTGTTACAAATACATTCAAAGCAATTTTAAGAAAAATTAATTCAGCTTGTCTAGACATTTGTTGATGCGTGTTGTATGAGGTGATTACAGTGAATGTGATTTGATTTCAGTCTCAAGCTAAGCACACAGCGTCAGATTAAACAGCAGTTTGAGAAGCTTCATCAGTTTCTCAGAGATGAAGAAGAAGCTACAATCACTGCACTGAGGGAGGAAGAGGAGCAGAAGAAGAAGATGATGAAGGAGAAGCTGGAGGAGATCAACAGACACATCTCAGTCCTTTCACACACAATCAAAGACACGGAGGAGATGATGAAAGACAATGACGTCTTGCTTCTGATCCAAAGCCACTGCAGTTCTGACTCCTGAATGTTCTTCCAGAGTCCAGATCTCATCACAGCCGGATCCACGGACGCCTTCTGGAGCTTTGATTCAGGTGCCACGTTACTTGGGCAACCTGCCCTTCAGAGTCTGGAAGAAGATGCAGGACATTGTCCAAAACAGTGAGTCTGGAGAAGATCTGTGGTCTTACACATACACTGTAAATGAGAAAATTGAATTTGCTTTAAGGAATATGCAATAAGTATTATATGTGTATTATGTAAGTGACAGTCCATGGCTAGCTGTGCAGTAAACAATTTTAATACACAACATGACAGCAAAGAACCACTCAACATGAAGCTGTGGATTATCCCATTTATACCATAGTCATTTTCCAGCATTGACAAGTTAAAGCTATTATCTTTCTAGCGCAATATTTGACCGGAAGGGTTAGGATGGTTATTTTCATCAGTTACAGCTTGTTAAATCTCTAGTATACTGCCTGTTTTAAATCATCACAAAGATGAAGTATAGTGCAGTAAGCTCACATTTTTTTGAAAGTTGTGTGTGTGAATTACTAGGGCTGCCCTTGACTAAAGATTTTTCTGGTTGACTAGTAGTCATTCATCTTAAGCGATTAGTCGACTAATCGCACATTGTCATGCAGTAAGCACGTTACTATTCAGCTTCCACACTCTGCACAGTCACTTGAATAGTGCACATTTTTCTCGATTAACATTAGATTGAGCAGCCATGTAAAGTTGCTACTACTTACATATTTCAGATAAGTCATATTTGAGCATTTGGATGCCCTGCCTGATGTATTACCACATAGACCAGCCGTTAACGATCTGTCCGTCTCGGACTGTGTGACTTCGCTACTTCCTGTGAATTTTTAATTTTTTTTCTGCGAAAATAAAATTTTGGTCGACCAAGCCTCTTCTCCTCTTCTCAATTAGCTGTCCATATCAGCAGTTATCAATAGTACGTATTTGTCATTTAAAAGGAGAAACCAAAACAAGGATATACGCAGATATACGAAATGTAAACAAAGCAGTGCTTGCTTACCATTTTGAATATCAGTGATGTTAACTTTCTTCATTTTAAGCGGCTCATGTTGTTATGAAAATATTCACATATTGGAATTCACATGACATTAGAAAAGCCCTCTGTCTGTGCCACCTTCGTTTACTTACTAGTTTTCATAATTTTCGCTTTAATTCTCGGGCACTGACTCATTCGCTAAACTGAACATCCAATCAGAGTTCTCACTTGCGCCGATGGCCCCGATGCCGATTCAACATGTTGACTTGGGCAAACTGCCGCCGAGTGGAACACCATCGGCTTGGTGTGTCCCGGGCTTAACGGTTAGTCGACTATTTGGGGGAAGCACTATGAATTACCTGCGTCTGTGCAGCTGTGAGTTTAGTTACTTTAAAAAAAAAGGCGATTTTACCCCTGCTGATAAAATAAAAATATAATACATCGAAGTATCAGTATCAAATTTATTTTATAAATAAAATTTGTGGGGCAGTGTTGACAAGTTTTTGTACTCCTGAATGTTTCTCTGTGTGCGCAGCATGAAGGGGAAAAGAATGCATGAGTCCCAGTGGCTAATAGGGGCCCAGAACCATTTTAATAATCCACAGGAAAACCGAGAACAAGGATAAGCACCGCCTCCGCAGAAGATCAGTGCCTGCTTCTATGTACATCTTTGCCTGTTTAGCACCGCCCACCGATTCACGCACGTATTGTATAATGAGAGAGGCGAACACAGGTCTACACAGAAACCAAACGATAAAGATGGCTCTGAACATTAGATGACTAATGGGGGGTAGATGTTTGTGAAAGATGTTTTTTCTGTTTTGGAGGGATGATCATTTTTAAATCATACCCTATTTATTGCATTAAAATGTGTTAATACTTCACTATAATTATGGGGTGGGTAATTTTATCAGTTGTTTATTATTCATGCAACCATACATATTGCTGTATAGAATGAAGGAAAATATGTTAATATGTAAAATATTTATATTTATATATAATATTAATTATATAGTGTTTACATACAAATATATACAATACATACAAATATTTTTTAAATATACATATATGTGTGTGTGTTTATATATACATAATAAATATACACAGTACTCACACATATAGTATGTAAACAAACTTTTATTTTAAATAGATTAATCGTGAATAATCGTTTTGCAGCCCTACTATTTAACTCTTTCCCCACCATTGACGGAATTTTCCGGCTTTCTATGTTTTCACTGGTGTGCCGTAGGAGGCGCTATTACACATCTTGTGAAAGAGCATTAAACGTCTGGATCAAAACACTGCGAAGAAGCAAGCCATCATGTATGTAAGGAGATGCATATGTAAAACAATGCTATCATCAAACATTAATCATTATATAAATGAAAACGCATATGCCTAACGTTACAGAATGAAATGACGATCCAGGAGTGTAATAGGACTGTGCAAGCTTTGGATGTGTTGATGGAAGCGATCCACTCCATCTGTGTTTTGATCATCAAGATGAATGTGATCCAGACATAGTCTTTGCTTTTAATTTTTATTTATTTAATTTGATTATTATTATTATTTTTTTTAGCAGAGTCTCTGTTCTTTAATTTTACATATTGAATATACAGATA
>NW_015656172.1:3800-4366 GCF_001515625.1 Sinocyclocheilus rhinocerous
CATTGGTGGGGAAAGAGATAAATGCCAAAAATATATATTTTTTGTTTTATTTTGATGAATATAATTCATAAATATTAAATGTATTAATAACAAGCTATTGTCAAAATCAGATTTGTGAGCATTTGTGTAAATAAACATAAAACACACATCAGTGCTGTTTAAGATCACATAGTATGCAGCCTATAAAGCCCAAAGTATACTTCGTTTTTGTTTCGGGGAAAATCAAATCTGAAGATTCAAAATCAACCTGATTGAACTGATTCCAAATTTGATAGTTTACACTTTATCAACTGTTCGTCCAGCGAGACGTTAACATCAGTATATCTTACCAATTTGAATATGTGTACTATCCCTGGCCAAAGGTTAATACATGCTTGTGATAATTTATAAGCTACGAGCTAGGTAACCGGATCTGGGCAAAGTTTAACTTTAAATTCACGACACAAGACAATGATTCTTATAATGAAACAGGAATTTATTGGCAATCTAGATTACATTAAACTAAACTAATGCAAACATACACACACACAGGATGATGATTAACGGAGTTTGCATGAAGTCCCAAA
>NW_015656172.1:4487-4663 GCF_001515625.1 Sinocyclocheilus rhinocerous
TATATAAGACATAAAACATATTATTTGTGAATATAGTTGCCTTTTTATACTTTTAAATTATTGTCTTTTGAATTGTCTGTGTAAGTTCTATGTTCTTTTGTCTGTGACAGGAGAAACGCACGTTTTTCTGTAATGTAGAGAAAGGGGGAGGACAGAGAAAGTCCTGAGGTCAATGG
>NW_015656172.1:4826-7566 GCF_001515625.1 Sinocyclocheilus rhinocerous
AATGAGTCCAGATGCAGGGGTCAGTTATTGCTGTCTCAGTGCTTGCAGACCCAGGAGGTGGTTTTGTGAATCACACTCTTCCTGTGTTCCTTGCAAAGATAAGCCGAGCGGGCCAGGAACTATTTGAGACAATTGGCGCCTGAGCTGACTACGGTTCAGTTTTACGACTTGCACATTGTTGAGAGGAGACTCCTTAGCTTCTGCTAAGGGATGTGTTGTTCTGTTCAAAGGAGATCCTACACATCCCCCGTTTGCTCGGTGATGTTCCCGGTGCGAACATCGGCGGGCACTGGAACAAGAGGCAGAGAGAACAGGCACACACAAGACACAAACAACATCTCCATCACTAACTGAATCCTGGTGCAAGGCTTAGGTAATTTGTGGATAATTGGGTTAGGAACACTTGAGACGACGTATTGTTTAGGATCATCTAGAATTGTGTTGTTTTGATTGCTCTAATTGTCAGAGGTTCGACGCATTGTTTAGGATCATCTAGAATTGTGTCGTTTTGATTTCTCTAATTGTCAGAGGTTCGACGACGCGGTATAGGCATAATCTCAATCAGGTTTGTTGAGTTCTCAGGTTCTTGGTCAGTTTTATCACGTCGGAACATGCGCGGGACGCCGGACGTGCACTTGTTGACTCTTGGACGGCATTCACTCGCTTGTGGAGGAGGAAGGCAAGTGTCAGAGTCACAACATATCCTACAATAGTAGAAACGCAAAGCGCTGTGTCAGCGGCAGACCAAGACCGAATGATTGGCGCGCCAGCGGGCGGAAGGCGAGCGATAGCTTCTAAAGCTGTATCAACAGGAGTCAAATCAATAAGTTGCGTTCCTTCCTCCCTGATCCTTTCTTCCAATTCTGGATCGAGGACGAAGGAATGCTGTTTGAAGAAGGGTGAGATTTCGAGTTCGGCCTGATACTCGTTGTCGGTAAGGTGATACAACGCCAAATCATCAATAGGGAGGATCTAGCCCTTAGGGACATTGAGCCATAAAGTTTGGTTGGGCAGGATAATGCGCGTGGCAGTGTCGTGTCGTAGACCGCGAGGTGAGTGTCATCTGTTATTTCTGATCGTCAGTCGCTTTCTCTGGGCACTGGCAGAATAGAAGTGATGGCAATGGTTTCATTGGGTCTTGTGAATGTTACTGTGTCATCATATAAATCTGACATTAGTTGGACTGGTATGGGGCTTATGACAGGTACCGTTAGCTCAAAGTCGTGGAATGCCTGGTTGATGAGCCATCCCAGGTGACTGGCTTTGGGAATGTTGATGTCTTTGGCCGTACAGTTGTTGAACAACACATACACAGCACGGAGAGACACTTCAATGAGAGGTGTGGCTTCCAAGGTCAGTCCTAGTCTTAGGCAGGTCCTGGAAGGTTGGAAGACGCCTAGCTTATACTGTCGAGAGAGTGGCCAGGTCGCATGTTGAGGCCGGACGCTGACACTCTTGCTGTAGGCAGGTATTGCAACTTCTCTGAATATTTGGGTTAAACTGTTCTGGAACAGTGTTGTAAATACAACTTAACCACTGATTTCTAGTTGTGTCCTCTTTTGGAAGGCCAAACAAAGTAGTTTCACTTTCACAACGAAACACAGCGTCTCCACGACACGGCGGCAGCAACAACAATACTACAGCAAGAATAGAAGTTACACCTTCTTTCTTTGCGTGAACATTTGGGCGGTGTTAATGCAAATCTTCCCACATCATGACGTAGACATGTGGGGGCGTGTTAGAACGAGCCGTTTTAGGTAGGCGTGGTTGACTCTTAACTTTTATAAAGAATATCTCTTTGGATTTGAGACTTTAGTCTTTGCAACTTTACAGATCCTCTTTATGCACCAAGAGCTTGTAACACTCCAAAGAGAAAGGAAAAATTGAAATCGCAACATATGACCCCTTTAAATCACAGATAACTAGCATTAAACAACTGAAATAAGAGTGGGAGATTAGCTCCAGGGACTCACAAACACTGTGTGGGGTTTTCTGGTAACAGAATCCCCAGTGACTACAGTGACTATACGCTTATATATCTAGACCAGGACAAATAAATCTTCAAATCAGTCGTAAAAACATAAAATACCTTTTGGTTTGTTATTTGTACCCTTGGGTCACCCCTGGTCAGAGAAGGGAAAGCATTCTCACAGACCCTGAGGGAGACACACCCCTCATCAGCAGAACAGTATTCTCAAAATATAAGTGACTGCTGTGAAATTGAAACCATTTTACCAATCGCACAGAGACCTTTACAATGATACGAAACATGAAGTGGTAAAACAACAGATTCACAAGATACATCATCTGTGGTATATATATATATATTCTTAGTGAACTTTCAGGTTTGGGGGGAGAAGAGTAAGAAGGGAGAGGGAGAGTGGAGAAGGGGGTCATAAATGAGCAAGGAGGGAAGTTTGGGCAAGGTGGTGTCATTTACTCTCTTTGGAGATCTCTTCTCTAGATGAGTTTTATTGTTTTGTTGCATGGCATCTGTTTTGTGGAGTTCCTTAAGTTTGGTTTCATGGGGAGATCATTTCGTGGATACATCACTTCCTGATTATGGTTTCAAAAATTAACAACTGCAAGAATCACTGAGATCTGCCGTTTGTTGAGAAACCAACTTCTCCAAAATCCTTTTTGTTATTGACTGATCACTGATTCCTATTTCCTTTTTTTGTTTTGTTTTTATCAGGACATTGAGGATATTGTCACTATGACGGAGAGTAGTGAATTCCTA
>NW_015656172.1:10549-38968 GCF_001515625.1 Sinocyclocheilus rhinocerous
GACTCTTAACTTTTATAAAGAATATCTCTTTGGGTTTCAGACTTTAGTCTTTGCAACTTTAGGGATCTTAATCTATTCACGAACAGCTTGTAACACTCCAAAGAGAAAGTAAAACTTGAAATCGCATCATATGACCCCTTTAAGATGAATACATAACATCAATTGCTCAAAGATGAATCTAAAAGAGTGAGAGACGCATACCCAACAGCAGAGAGAGACACAGCAGCATGTGGGAGATTTGGATGCAGAGCTCCAGGGACTCACAAACACTGTGTGGGGTTTTCTGGTAACAGAATCCCCAGTGACTATAATGCCACTTCGCTTATATATCTAGACCAGGACAAATAAATCTTCAAATCTGGTCGTAAAAACATAAAAGACCTTTTGGTTTGTTATTTGTACCCTTGGGTCACCCCTGGCCAGAGAAGGGAAAGCATTCTCACAGACCCTGAGGGAGACACACCCCTCATCAGCAGAACAGAATTCTCAAAATATAAGTGACTGCTGTGAAATTGAAACCATTTTACCAATCGCACAGAGACCTTTACAATGATACGAAACATGAAGTGGTAAAACAACAGATTCACAAGATACATCATCTGTGGTATATATATATATATTCTTAGTGAACTTTCAGGTTTGGGGGGAGAAGAGTAAGAAGGGAGAGGGAGAGTGGAGAAGGGGGTCATAAATGAGCAATGAGGGAAGTTTGGGCAAGGTGGTGTCATTTACTCTCTTTGGAGATCTATCTTCTAGATGAGTTTTATTGTTTTGTTGCATGGTTTTGTGGAATTCCTTAAGTTTGGTTTCATGGGGAGCTCATTTCGGGATACATCACTTCCTGATTATGGTTTCAAAAATGAACAACTGCAAGAATCACTGAGATCTGCTGTTTGTTGAGAAACCAACTTCTCCAAAATCCTTTTTGTTATTGACTGATCACTGATTCCTATTTCCTTTTTTTGTTTTGTTTTTATCAGGACATTGAGGATATTGTCACTATGACGGAGAGTAGTGAATTGCTAAGACACTCACATCTGGTTAAGTACTTTTACAGTACTTTTTTTGTCAGCCTTATCTGGCCAAACTTTATTTCTGATGAAAATAAATCATAGATATTATGACTGATTTTGATGTTCAATGTTCAAACCTGGGGTGCGTTTCTCAAAAGCAACTATATGGTTGCATGTTCCGTCATTACCAACAGAGTTCAGTGGAACTCGTGACCATAGCTAACAATGATTTTGGGAAATGCACCCCACATCCTGAAACATCTACCTCAAGTTTTGAGTCAGCTGCACAATTTTACCATTAGATGTCAGTAAAGCCACACTGAAGTTCACAACACAATAAACATCAATGCATTTGTGTGCTGTAGCCTTTTCTGGTTAGTATTAGTATTACAAATCCGTCGACAGGTGTTCAGTGGTCTCTTTATTCTGTGAATTAAGCTGACTATGAGCTTTTTTAGTACTTGGCTTGTGTCTGGCTTTTACTGGAAGTCACTGGAAAAAGTGACACAGTTAGCCCTGGCCTTAACAGCATAATTTATTTACATGCATACATTTATGCATTCTTTGTTATCCAGCACCTCTAGCATGTGTTTGTGGAGATGTTTTACAGTTCCTGCAAACTTTTGTTTATTGTCCATTATGGTCTATACGTCTCAGTGTAATGGCATGTGTGTTTCTGCAGGGCCAGATTCTTTGAGATCGATGCCGCCCTTAGGTAAATGGTTGCCTAGGAGATGAACAGGTGCTTTCCATCTTATAGTCCTGAGAGGAAAGCAGGATGACAAATGTTCTCTTCCGTTCTCACATCACCCTGGAAACACCGGAACACACTCGACCGGACATCCAGCTCAGCACGCTTGGATTCTATCAGCGAAGATTCAATTCATACATGTGTAACCAGTGCTGGGTAGATTACTTACAAATTGTAGTCCGTTACTGATTCCAAATTGCATGACAATACTGATTTTGATTATTTTTGACCCAATGCATTTTAGTGTACTTGCACAGTTAGCCCTGGTCTTAACCGCAAAATTTATTTACATACATTTATGTATTCTCTGTTATCCAGCACCTCTAGCATGTGTTTGTGGAGATGTTTTACAGTTCCTGCAAACTCTTGTTTATTGTCCATTATGGTCTATACGTCTCAGTGTAATGGCATGTGTGTTTCTGCAGGGCCAGATTCTTTGAGATCGATGCCGCCCTTAGGTAAATGGTTGCCTAGGAGATGGACAGGTGCTTTCCATCTTATAGTCCTGAGAGGAAAGCAGGATGACAAATGTTCTCTTCCGTTCTCACATCACCCTGGAAACACCGGAACACACTCGACCGGACATCCAGCTCAGCACGCTTGGATTCTATCAGTGAAGATTCAATTCATATGTAACCAGTGCTGGGTAGATTACTTACAAATTGTAGTCCGTTACTGATTCCAAATTGCATGACAATACTGATTTTGATTATTTTTGACCCAATGCATTTTAGTGTACTTGAAAGACAAAAGCCTTCCAAAGACAACGTAATACATGGTTTAATGATAATTAATGTGTTCATCAGTAGTTGATGATTTTAAAAGGAACATTTAAAAGATGAAAAAGAAGAATTAGGAAGAATCAATAAATTCGGAATAATTTATTGCTATTTTGTTAATAATATAATCATGCAATCCACAAAAAAAAAGTATCTGTATTTGGATTACAAGTATTTAAAATGTAATATAATCTAATTAATCTTAATTTTTGGAATCTGATTACGTAATCTAGATTACATGTAATCCCAGTACTGCGTATAACCTACTGCACACTAGAAGTACTTCACTGGTGATGGGGAAAGTATAGCTAATGTATCGTAAGACAGTATGGAAGTGTTGGCTGGATGTGCATAACTACATATTTTCAAAACAGTCTAATCATGTTTTCTTAAGGGCAATTATCTTAGGACTCAAGGGGTTTCAAACTTTCTAAGCAAAATATTATGATCCCCTTACATGTGACCTCCCTTCCTAAAACATAACATAGTATCTATAAATGTTCATGTATTGAGTTATAAAGACATGTTTCCAGAATTACTAGATTCAAGTAGAAAACAAATGATTAAAACATTATCTGGAAATATTTAAAGAGGAATTATTCTTTATATTTGTAAACAATAGAAACAAAAACTCCACCAAATGCTGAAGTAGACAAGTTTATTTATGTAATAATAATGATGGTGTTCATATCAATGGGTAGTAATAAATATGATGTCATAATAATATTGATGATAACTTTAATGTCAGAATAACAAATAGAGTTTTCATCTGAGGCTTGTAGCGATAGCAGAAGAGAAAGAAAACACAAACTGATACGGTCACAGATCTGGAGGGCTTCAGAGAGACACATTTATCTTTCAATATTTCACCTTTAAACCCTTTTTTAAAGATATTTTATCATTTGAATGCTTACAAAAATGAGAAAGAGATAGATTTTTAAAAATCCTTACAAATAAACCTTATCCTTTTAGAACAAAATACAAGATTTTGCTGGGTAGAAGGGTAGAGGAGACGGGGCAGATATTTACAGCACAGCAGAGATAGAAAAACAACCGTTTACCACGGTAAAACCAGACAGATGCTCTCTCTCGCATTCATTTCTTACACACACAGTTATTCACTTTCCTCCTTCACCCTGGGTGAAAACTTTTCAAACATATAGACGCATGAGGTGCAGTGATGTCTGATGTAAATATGAGTGTAGATGCTTCAGAATCATGATAGATGAAAAGTATGTGATCTTACCTGTTTAAGCAGAACCGGATGAATCTCTGTTTTTCATGTTGACTTTGAAGGGGAATCTGTGAAATTCTGCGGAATCAATTGAAATATGGTATAATGTGCAAATTTTTTAATAAACAAACATAAACGAGATGGAGATGTATAGAACTTTATGAATGAGTGATTAGGGTTATTAATTAAAACTAAAACCATAAAAACATTTTCAGTACTTGAAATGAAATATACTAAATGTAAAACATAAAAAAGTTACTAAAACAATATAAAATTAACAAAAACACAATAAAATTACAAAAACTTTAAAAGAAAAAAGAAGGTATAAGAAAGTGTATAAAAATAAAAACGAATCCAAAATATTGATCAAACTATAAAACTAGCTACTGAAATGGCTAAACTGTTGATCTTAAGTGAGATTTAAAAAAAGGATGTTTGCAAAACCCTGGGGATTTACCAGGGAACTGCAATGAAAAGCTAATCGTTATTTAAATCATACAAATTAAAATTAAAGGAAAATTAGAACAAATAAATATTTTGAAAATGAAAACAATAAAATGAACCACTTACTAAAGGAAATATTTCATTTGTTTACCTGCATGTCATGTGACCATTAACAAACATCAGAGAACTATGAACATGTGAATGTGTTGTTAAATTATTGAAATATTAACTTATAAAAAGACATCAAGGGGTTTGACTGACAAAAAAAAAAAAGTTTTGGAAACCCTGATGTAAACTGATTAATAATCAGTAAATGTAAACCTTTTACTGTGTATCATCACACTTGGATAAATCCAATAATGTGATTTCACTTTGCATAAAGCGCCTTTACTTATGTTCTGCTTGCTATTCAGGTTTTGCAGAAATTTAGACTTGAATTACTTATAAAGACTTATAAAGACATTTCTCTAAAGATTTGGTTGGACAAATAAAACTGCTGAATAAAACACTAAATCACGTCTTAATTAAACTCTAAACATGCCAAGGGTTTCTGTAGGGCGTTTAGAGCTGCAAATATAAGAAGCTTAATACTAAAACAATAGTAGTCAAACTGAAAGAATTAATGTCTTAGAGTTAAAGCTGAATAATAAAGCAAGATTTGATTATGATTGGATTAAAAAAGAATAAAATACACATAACACATTCAGAAACACACAGACACACAACCCCCGCTCTCAACCCCATCAGCATGATAATAAATATGTCACGTATGTACAAATACAACTACTGTTATACTCTGAACATATATCAATGCATTCTTGAAAACATGTGGATAGGGAAAATGTGCTTTAAAAATTCAAGCTGTTTCCCCAAATAACATTTTCTGTTCGTTACATCCCATCCCTCCCACCTGCAGTTGTATCAAACCACAGAAATACTTCATACAGCTGACAAAATTTACCAAAGAACAGGTTAACAGTCACTGTTTGTGTAAAACATTGTTTAAAGGAAGCATTTAATGTAGGCGTAGATAAACATGTGGATATATTTGTCATATAGCACTATGATAATTCAATGAATAATACTTTACTTTTTCATCTATCTCTCTTTTTTTTCCTAAGTTAAATACTAGATGCATCCGCGGTGTGGTTCATTTTGGCTGGAGGTTTGTCCCCTGGTTTAAAAGTAAACATTGTAATCTCACGCTTCAGTCAAGTGAGTTTCATAGACTAGAAGTCACTGATCAATTTTTCTCTCGGCACATGATCTGAACGGTGGGAGTGTTTGTTCGGGTGAAGCGTTACTTTGTATTTATGTGTAAATGTCAAGCCATTTTTTGCATAAATTTTTGCATAATATTATGAATAATTCACATAGATGATCATTCTGCCTGTGTTTCATAAATATGACGCTGTAATGGTAAAAAGGGAATGTGTGCATAAGTATAATTGACTGAGAGACATTAAAATAAATGCAAAAATGCCATAAAATGAATTTGAATTAAAGGCAAAATGAATTTCATTATGAGTTAAATTTACTACATTACTGTCCAAAAGTTTGGAATCTAAGGTGATTTTGAAAGAAGTCTCTTCTGCTCACAAAAGCAGATTATTTATTTGATTAAGAATACAGTAAAAACAGTAAAAATGTTAAATATGATTACACTTAAAAAATTTTTTTTCTATTTTAATATATTGTATTCTGTAATTCATTTCTGTGATCAAAGCTGAATTTTCAGCATCATTACTCCAGTCTTCAGTATCACATGATCCTTCAGAAATCATTCTAATATGCTGATTTGCTGCTCAAGAAACATTTCTGATTATTATCAATGTTGAAAACAGTTGTGCTGCTTCATATTTTTGTGGAAACCGTGATACATTTTACTTTTCAGGATTCTTTGATGAACAAAAGTTGAAAAGAACAGAATTGATTTGAAATGGAAATCTTTTGTAACATTCTAAATATCTGTACTGTCACTTTTGTTTAATTTAATGCATCCTTGGTGAGTAAAGATGTTCATTTCTTTATTAAAAAACAAAACAGTCTAAAATGTAATAACTTTTCACAGTATTATTGTTTTCAGTTTTCAATATTATCTGTAGTTTTGATCAGATAAATCCAGATTTGGTAAGCAGATGAGACTTATTTAATAAACATGAACAAATCTTAATTATGCCTTAATTATTCATATCTTCTGAATGGTAGATCACATGGTAAACGGTCTTAGGTGTCATTCACACACAACGCGTTTTTCCCAATTCAATGCGCTACTTTTCTATTGTTTTTCTATGTAAACATGCACTAGACGGACGAGTATGGCCGTTGCGCTTGCGTCATTTGCAGCATCTTGCATGAGCGATTTGAGATTTGAGTGTTTTTGAGAAGCCATGTGAAGTTTCAACTTTTACGCGCAGCGCCGCTCATCCATGTCAGTTCCAAAACAATGGACCAATCAGAAAACCCCGGAGGTGGGGCAAGCGTTGCTTAGAGAAGCAAGTTGGCATGGCAACGGTTTTATTCGACTGCGACTTGATGGAGGAGGCATTTTTTAAAGGCACTGTCTCGTGTTTTTAGACGCAAAGCCACGTTCTGTGTGAACAGCCCCTCAGTCTTAATTAAACAAGAGCAACAGAATGAATATCAATGTAAACTGTCCATAAAATCATTCTTATATAAATTATAAATCTTAATTAGAAATTTTGCTTCGCCCCTTCTGAACCAACACCCTCACCGCGCACTCTACCGCTGGACAACATTGATCAGTAGTTGACATCTTTAGTTTAAGAGTCCTAACCAGGAACACCACAGGAAGTTGGTCAGCAGCGTGGCCAATCAGCTGAGTTATGACATCAGCCACAGGAAGTGAATGAGCGGCTCCGCCCACATAGGATGAACTGTATCCTGTAAACGGTCTGGCGACATCTCTCCACAGGAAGCGGGTGAATGGATGACCAATGAGGATGTGAGCTGAAGCACATGACGCAGGAAGTGTGGCGAGAGTGATATCCTTTCTGGGAAGTGTTGCAAAGCAACCAATCACAGCACGCACAATGACTCCACCCACAGGAAACACATTAGTCATGCAGCCTTCGGCTTGTTTTGGCTCCTCCCCTGTCATATATCACCTCTGATTGGTGAATGATGTTGTGGGCGGGGCCGTAGCGTGAGGATCCCTGCACAGTCATATCAGCGTCAGTTTACTGTCGTCTCTGAGATGCACACACGTCTCTGCTCCATCCATGAACGTTAACAAATAGAAAAATAAAATGTTTCTGAATGTGTCCATCTGTTTGTATTCTTGTCCTTTATGTTCTCCGCTGGCACTTTTCTTCATTCTCCTCTGGTTACTCTAGATTTCCTTTTCTCATGATGGTCCTTGCTTTCCTGAAGTGCTCAGTACAGTTTTTTTTTTTCTTCTGCTGTATTTACTGAAAAAGCAAAAGCAGATAAGAATTTATTCAATGAAGCTTGTTGGCTTCAGATGATATCATTTCAGTTTAAGGATGAAATCTACAGCAGCCCCCACATCTCTCATGTCAACCCATATGACTTGTACACTATATTATAAGTCTTATAAGTTGTATGATGATTTACGTGGGGAACAGACCCAAATTAAAGTTACTGACTGTAACAAATACATTAGATCATGCATGGCAAAACATCCATTTTTAAATATTAGTGTGAGCATGATTGAAGTTTATCAGTCTGTTCCTCACATAAAGATATCATACATTGCAAAATAAATAAATAAATTAACAAACAAATAAATAAATGGATGAAAGAATGAAATTAAACAATAGATCAATTTAAAAATACAAAAAAGTTAAAAATAAACAAAAATAATGTAAGTGTTTTGTCTTGTTTTTCATTTAAATTTAGTGAGGTTTATGAACAAGAAACACTGCTTTTCATGTACATTTAACTCGTTTTAAGGACGTTTAAACATTTTTACTAGAAAACGGGACAGAATTGAAAAGATTCTTTAAAAATTCTTGTGTTCAAAAAATACAAAATTACAGAATACAAGAATGGCAGAAGGGTGAATCAACTTTTCCTTAAATCATAAAATATTAAAGCAACTGTAATTTATTTTCAAGAATGACAGCAGAGGCACATTTTGTAAGCACAACATTTCTTAAACATCATTGCAATGTGTCTAAATACGTTTTGGAGCTGCTGTATTTTATATACATATAAGGGAAGAGACCTCAGCTCATGTAAGTTCTTTATTTTATGTAGACATATTCATGAATTATAATGAACTTGTATATATAAACATCAAATATTTTCATATGCAAAAAGACCATGTCATATACAGTGTTGAATATATCAAACAAAAGTACTTTTGACAAAACTCTCAGACAAAAACAAATGAAAATAAATTACATAGAGTTTAAAGAATAAAACATTTCAGACACAAAATCCATTATACAAGTGTATTGAAACGCGTATAGATAGTCATATTATATTTATGAAGTATATATACATGTATTTACAAACTTTTTTGCTTTTTGTCCTTTTGTTTTTTTCCAACTGTAAGTGTCTTTAATTTATTTATTTATTTTTTTTTTGCTTAAACAGCAGGTAAACATGCTGGTCTGAATGAGTCTAGACCTGAAGACTTCATAGACGTGAGTAATAAGCATATCAGTCCTTGTGCTGATATGTCGACTTTATAAGCTGCAGAATAATTATGTAACCCCTCATGTACTTAATAATATAATAAAACAATAAGCAAATACATGTCATATGTATAGTTTTCCGTCTGCTGGTTCTTTGTACATTAACATGAGTCGAAACAGTGGAAATAAAACAACAAATCAAATCTTTCACATCCACAGGCTCTTTCTGGTTGAACATCAGCAGCAGCAGCAGCCTTAACAGGTCAAAGCAGAATAAAAGTGCAGGAGATACAGAGAGGAAAACACAGAGCAGCTGTCTGCTGAAGACTTACATATACTGCAATTCAGTGCAAAAACATGTTTTATACTGGAGTGTAAACCATTCTTTTACACTTTGATGCAATTTCCCTTCAGAGAATATACAATTTTTACACAACGAAAAAAGACAAGAGCTCGGTCATTAAAACAAAGTCATGAATGTGACAGTGACTTTAAGAGACGCAAAAATTTAAAGCAGATCTGGGGGAAAAAAAGGAGAAGAGGAACCAAATGTCCTTAAAGATTCTGCTGATATGTTTGGGTGTAAACATTGTTAACTTGTACTACACTTATTTTAATCATAAAGGCCCTTTTGCATGAGTCACATCACTCAAAGTTAGGTTTCAACGTACACCTTAAGGATAAAGCCCTAATTATGTGAATCAAATGACATTTTACAGCGTATGGGAGCTGAATTCAATCCAAAGCATCATAACATGAGCCCAGGGATGTGATCTTGAGAGTTTCTATCTTAATTAACACATGTCACACGACTTAAGGTCTCTATCCATGTTTTGCATTTGAATCAATGAGGTAGAGACTGAACTGATTCACATGAAACTCTCAGCAGACAGCTTCTCTCCATTCCTGTCTCTTTAGGTTTCTTTATACTTTCCTATGATTCCTTATGCCTCACTGTGTCTCAGTATGTTTATTAAGGCAAGACACTACAGGTGAACAGAGTAAAAATTTGGGATAATATATCACCCATACATACAGTACATTAAGACAACTGTATTGTATTATAGGCTTTCAGAAATGTTTCGTTTAAATACACAAATGAGGCATTTTCTAATTAAATATGCACTAATTTGCAAAAATTGCAAAGAATAAATCTGAACACTGGATAAAAACAGGTTTATTTTTTTTGCTTGATTTTGTAGACATATTAGAGTTAAAGGTTTTTACAGAAGGGATTTTTGATATCTCTTTTTATCACTCTATAAATCAGAATTTTCATCATGTTTTAGGAATAAAATGTAATATATATCAGTGCAAATGATATATGAACAAACCCCTCTATAAAAATCTTCAGAATATAGATAGGAATAAAACCGTAAAATTTGGTGTTCGCGAGTGCTGCTAAAGTGGAGAAACAAACTCATTTTGAAAATGGCATTTATGTATTATAATTGAAATCTACAGACGCAAATAGATAAAGTGCAATAATAAAATCAAGCGAATGATGCATGAACAAACCCCTCTATAAATACCTTCAGAATATAGCGAGGAATAAAACTGCTAAGTTTGGTGTATGTAGGTAAAACTGAAGAAAGAGAGAGAGAGAGAGAGAGAGAGAGAGAATTTTGAAAACAGATTTAAAGATATATATTGTAATTGAAATCTACAGCTGCAAATAAAATCATGTAATAAAATAAACACTTAAATATGTATTTTGGATGTTTTCTTTCCCCTAGTCTGGAAACAAAATAGACCAAAATCTCAAAACTGAACAGTGGTCTCATAGTGCCTTGCCTTAAATGTAACCGTTTTTTGTGTTCCCCTACATCTCTGTATGTCCACTTAAACTCTCCGTGTCTCCTTACACATTTTCTTAAGCGTAATAATTTATATTTTTTCAGTTTCTCTGTGAATCTCCTTAAATCTCCCCATGTCACCTTATCATTATTATTATTTTTTAATTTCTCTGTATATCTCCTTAAATCTCCCCATGTCACCTTATCATTATTATTTTTAAATTTCTTTGCACATCTCTTTAAATCCCACCAAGTTTCCTTGTATTTTCATGAATCTAATTATATGTCCTTCCTTTGAAAATCATATTGCTCCCAAAGTCTCTGTGTTAACTTGTAAAATTACTTTATGCAATATTTCCATATATGAAATGATGGTTTAATCCTTTATATGTCAATGTACAAGCACTCACACATCCATTCAGCATTAGTTAGCATGAGTTAAACCTGTCCACTGTGTACAGAGGTAAATCTGTAAGTGCAAACGTGAGAGGGCCGAACACATGACGAGTCCTCTCATTTCGGAAACAACATGCATAGAAACCCTTCAAATAAAACCCCAGCAACTAAACAAGAACAGCTTATTTATACAGCAAACACACAGTTTCAGACCACAGAGAATAGAGTATGCTGGCAATATCTGGTGAAGTATATATATATATATATATATATACACACATATCTGAACGTCTGGCTGGGGTGGTTTTGGATTCAGAGCAAAGTTGAAGAGAGTCCTGAGATATTTTTGTCTCATGTCTGAATTCACACTAGCAGCTTATATACATAAAATGATCAATAATGAAAAACAATCATCTAAAGGACCAAATAATAGTTCACTTTCTTCCCATTTTAAAATGCTTTTTGAAACACTGTCCCTGCATTTGCAGACAAAACACAAATGCGAAAAAAAATGTAAAAAAATGTCTAAAATCAAAAAATCAAAAAATCTGACATCAACTCCACATTTATGAGCTGCTCTTCTGATTTTCCCATTGATTTCCACAACGTCCACTTGAGAGAATGATGTCGGGATGAGGTCACTGGGTGACCTGGAAGCATTTTAGTTTGAAATCACACTCCGTGTAGCAGAACGAGTCTAGTGGTTTTGTGTGTTAGTTTGCGTAATCAGTGGTTTAGTCTCTCTAGTAGGGCGTGAAGCGGCTGTAGCCTCCTCTGTACAGGCTCGCCTGCAACATCAAAGATGACAGAGCACCAATCAGAGTCAAGCTGGTGGTCACGGCAACGACGGAATTCCTGCTTCTCAAATTTCCTTCCTTTAGAATTCTGCCATTGATATAAAGGAATAGTTCACTCCTAAAAGTAAGTTTGTTTGTAGAAAAGTTTTTTTTTCCTCTCAGTAGAACAGATTTGGAGAAATATATCGTTACATCACTCACCAATGGATCCTCTGTAATAAATGGGTGCCGCCAGAATGAGACTCCAAACAGCTGATAAAAAACATCACACTAATCCACAAAAGTCCATCTCCTGTTGCCTCTCACATCAAAACCCACCCACATATTTGTTTAGAGCGGTTTTGGCCTGTTTTGGTTTGTAAACAGAGCTTGATCTGTGCATATTTCTCTCCTGATTCAGACAAGGTGACCTTTTCACTGGGAAAGCAATATTATGGATAGAGGACTATTTTAGCCAGTTTGAAGTTAAAACATCTTAATGATGGACTTATTTGTTACAAACATGCAGCTTTTCTATTCACAAGACATTAACTGATGGACTGGAGTGGTGTGGATTACTTGTGGATTATTGTGATGTTTTTGTGATCAGCTGTTTGGACTTTCATTCTCACGGCACCCATTCACTGCAAATGATCGATTGGTGAGCAAGTGATGTAATACTACATTTCTCCAAATTTGTTTTCTTGAAGTAACAAACTCATCCAACATCTTACATGGCCTGAGGGCGAGAAAATGTTCAGCAAATTTTCATTTTTGGGTGAACTATTCCTTTACCGGTGTGTGTGTGTGTGTGTTCACTAATGCTGATGAACTCTGAGAACTGATTTAGAAAACTTATCAAAACTTAAGTTTAATAATGGTGAGATCAAGGGGTCGTGCTGCCCATGAAGGGATCTGCATTCTTTTTTTGGTATCTCATTACAGAGTCACTATCTAGCAATTTTAGAAGCGTTCCATCCGCATGCATTGTGCAGAAATGGCATCGGCTGACTTTGAAAGCGTTATAGACCTCAAACTACGATGCATCAAATGAATTCCAATGGTGTTCAAAGGCATGTACAATTATTCTCTTTAAGGTTTAGTGTGCAGAAATCTGGCAGGCGTGGGAGTGAGTGATGGTCTTCGAACACACCCCACGATACCGGACCATACGCGTAATTTACTCCAGAAAGCCGAGACCTTCAAAGGATAATTCTCCCTAATTTATGGGGGAACCCGCTCGCTGGTCTGGGTGGAAGCCTTCTGCAATTTCATGACGCTGGGAAAACCAGCAAAGAGATTTTAATGCAACCTCAGAGGAACTAATTATTAAAGGAATTTTAAAAGCGAAAAGCTCTCCCATCTCGCGCCGTCGCGTTAATCAGTTATGATGAAAGAGCCGAAAACCAAAGTGCTCTTTCTCTGACAGATGAGGGATCATTTGATTGCTCTGTAAATCAGTTCTCAGGTTCTTCTGCATCAGTTCTCAAACATACACACACACACACACACACATAAATAAATGGACAAGTTGGGTCTGTTCCAAAACCTAGTGAGCTCCCTAACTAGACAGCATTGTAAGACATCATAGAGGCACTTCAAAAGGAACTCAAAGCCTTCTAAGAGACCTTTATTTGGCCAAACTGTAATGCAGCATCAGATGTACACTGCAAAAAGTTATTTTCTTCCTCAGTATTGTTTTTCTTATTTTCTAGTATGAATATCTAAACTCTCAGGTTCTTCTGCATCAGTTCTCAAACATACACACACACACACACATAAATAAATGGACAAGTTGGGTCTGTTCCAAAACCTAGTGAGCTCCCTAACTAGACAGCATTGTAAGACATCATAGAGGCGCTTCAAAAGGAACTCAAAGCCTTCTAAGAGACCTTTATTTGGCCAAACTGTAATGCAGCATCAGATGTACACTGCAAAAAGTTATTTTCTTCCTCAGTATTGTTTTTCTTATTTTCTAGTATGAATATCTAAACATTACTGAATCATGATCAGTGGTATTTTAGCATTTTTTTATATTTAATACAGTATTTATTGAATTAGAATTAATTTTTATATTTAAAAAAATATTTTGTTGATGTCATTTTATTAGTTTTTAAATAATTGTAATTAGCTTTTTGTTGTTATTTTTTTATTTTAGTTAGTTGCCAATTCTTTAAGTTTTTACCTTATTTCAATTGATTTCTCATACAAATTATTTTATTTTTATATTACCCTTTTATTTTAAATATCTTGATTTAATTGTGGCAAAACAAGACAAAATACTAAGGAAGAAAATTAAGTTTTTGCAATGCATCAATCGTCTGCAATCCCAGAATGCACTGCAACAAAACATCTATCCAAAATTGTGTAAGAAAATAATATTATAATGTAATATAATTGAATTTATAAATAAATAAATAAATGAAAAAGGTCAGTCTGATTAAAAATGGATTATTAACACTTTTCAAAATGTTGTATCAAGTTATAAGTAGTTCAACTTTGAAAAATGGTGCTCTCTCTAGCAGTTGTCAATGAAAGAACAGTCTCTTTGTAAGCAGTAGACAGGCGGCTCACTATGTTTTGGAACGGAGCCACTGACGGGGGCTTCTCGGCTCTGTGATGGGGCCATTTTTCTCACTGTTGATGAAGAAACAAGGAAGGAAATTTGCAGGGAAGCAGGATTTAAAGAAAAGCGTACAGGCACAGTCTTAATTAAGTAAATGAAGAGAGTCTCAAACAAAGCGTCTTAATTAATGAAAGCTTTTAGCTAGCAGCTGCACCGGGGAACTGTTTACTACTGCTTCTTTTTTCTTTCTTATTTCGTTTTAATGTGTTTTGCTGACGTCCTTGTCGTTGAGAAATTGCATGCATGCTGGAGTGCCAAACAAGAGTCTTTTTTTTTCTCTTTCTGATAGAGAGAGGTGGTTGGAAATAAACCATCCTCTGTCGTCTCCTTCCTTTAGTCGAGTCTGTCCCACGGCACACTGCTGCATGCGTTACATGCTCGTTAATTTAGGGGAAATAGAGAGCAAACGACGCAGTGGAGAAGAGACGAGCTCTCCTCACTCTGACGGCCCATTAGTGCCTTCATCTTTGATGTTAGCTGCAAACGCTAGCTAAAAACAAACATTAACCGACTGACTTCGTCTCGTCAGGGAGCGTGTCATGGAAACACGACTCCCAGAAACACACCTGGCACATATATGGTGGACAAAAAAGGTGGGAAACAGTTCTTAATACAATTCTGACAAAGTGCACAATACATTTGCGTGCTGTTTCCGACTCTTCTGGGTTTATAACAGCGGTTTATCTTACCATGGTCCCCACGCTGTAGGTGGCTGCCGGGGCGATGGTGTGGTGATATGGGTCAGTAGTTGCATAGACTCTCCCATAACTGCAGAAACATCAATCAAGAGATGCTTTAACACCTGTAAACGCTCATTCACAACATGAAACAGCATTTACAACCTATTTTACTTCTGTAATGTGACTCAAATATCTAATGTGAGGCAAATATCGAAATTAAAATACACTATACGCACCAAAACTATTCTCACCAGCTTCGAAACTTCACCAAAATTTGCAGACTTGGTGTGAATACTATACTAAAACAAAATAAATACTAATTAAAGTAAATAGAAATACCAAATTATCATGACCCGCATCACAAATGCAATGCACTGGGTGCGCTACTGAGCAAGCTTACTATGTCAGAAAAGCCATAGATATGGGGCTTGTTATGTGCAAACATTTGATGCAAACATCAAAATGTCCGTTTTGTTTAAACCAGGTGCTATTTTAACCCTTAAATGCATACCTCGGGTCTTTAGCAACCCGGGACATCATTCTCTACCCTCTCCCTCCTTCATTTTTTAAAGTTAGACATCAACTTTCTTAGTATTCCTCAATCTATTCATTTTAAACAATATAAGAAAAAAAAAATAGTAAAATATAAAAGAATGCCTGTTTTCTGATTAATTTTTTGTAAAAAGTGTATAGGGTCGCTAGAGACCCGAGGTATGTAAATGTGTAAGTATTTTTTTCTGCGCAACTATATTTACATACTGACGTGACGTTTCACTAATAATTACAGCAGGCATAAAACAAACAAATATCATCAGCAAAAATTTAACTGGTTTGAATGGCAACATGCTTTATTTTTTTTTCTTCTGTAATTGTTCTTAAAATATCAAGAGAGTTTTGTTGCTATTGCAGCAGTTAGAGATCCATCTGTGCTGGATATATAGGTCCGGCTCGCTAAAGACCCGAATATGTAATAATGATTGGCGAAACCTTCATGCATTTAAGGGTTAAAAGTGTTTTGAGATCAAAACTTAGTATTGTGCATGAAAATAAGTGTTTATTAATCAATAATCTGCCCCTGTAATCAAAATTGGTGTATAAAAGAATAAAGGTTGCTGGTTCTTTACTGCCACTATTTCAGCTGGAAACTGCAGTGAATTGTATGTATAGGTACATTTTTGGACTTGTGTTTTTGTCCAGTGAGTAAGGATGGAATTTTGGGGGCTTTCTACAGAAAGAAACTACATCAAAACTTTCAGACTTCAGATGTGAACGGGTTCATAGGGAGTCAAATTTTGTTTGCTTTTAGCATTCTCTTTTAAATCTGCCGAAGAAAAACTTTCTGTCGAACGGCCCTCATAACGTGTTTTTATTTTTCTAAGAAACAATTTCAGGTAATCGACAAGAAAAGAGAAGACTGAAGAAAAATTAAGCATGAGCGCAACAGAATGACTGAATAGAGATAATGGGCGAGGGAAAGAAAGGTGAAAGAGGCAAACGAGGTGACGCAGGCTTCGTGTCGCTGGTTTGGAACTAATCCTCCACAGGAAGGACAACACGTGTCATTTCCTTTCATTTATATATTGCACATATTCCACTCTCTTCTGCTTCTTCTCCACATACAGCTTGCAAATGAAGGTCTGCAGAGAGCAGATAAGAAAACACAAGCCCTCGGCTGCGGGCAACAACTCCAGCAAACGAACGGAGGGCGAGAGAGAAAAGGCCAGCTTTACCGTAAGAGATATATACGCTTTAATGTCTGTGTGTATGAAACTGGACGGTAATTGTGCTGACTCAGTCTGGATTGGCAAGAAACCTGCTTTGAAAGCATAACGCTGACTTCGGCACAGCGCAAAACATCATTTCATTAATCTGTGTAATCAGTATTATTGTTTTGTGTTCCAGTAAAAATAGCTAAACATCCTTTAGAACAACATAAATTTCCTTGCGAAGCAAAACCACGTATTGTGACTTGGTTTCAGTGACGGGTCTTGAATTAAGTTTATTTCTCTTCCTCATTAGCAAATTGCTGCTTCACTCAAACTTCCTATACAGACTCTGGCTTTATTTTATTTTCTCCTCATGTGAAATAAATTAGATGGAAATTTGTAGAGAAATAAGCTTAAGCACTAAAATTACTAAAACTGATATAAATGTAAATTAAAGCTAAGAAGAAATATTTAAAAAGCAACAAAACAATAGAAATGACAAAAACACATAAAAACTGAAAAAAAAGCTAATTACATTAATAAACTAATAAATTCTCATTAATAAATTCTCAAAATATTAATATAGTAGTCAACATTTGAAATGGATCTAAAAAGTTAATCAAAGTTGTCCTAAGACAAGAATGCATTTTGGTTTTAGGTTTTAGGACAACTTTGATTAACTTTGTTTTGTTGACTAGTGCAGTGGTTCCCAACCCTGGTCCTGGAGGCACCCCAACACTGCACATTTTGCATGTCTGCTTTCTCTGACACACCAATTTCAGGTCTTGGAGTCTCTACTAATGAGCTGATGACCTGAATCAGGTGTGTTTGATTAAGGAGACATGCAAAATGTGCAGTGTTGGGGTACCTCAAGGACCAGGGTTAGGAACCACTGGACTAGTGTACATAACTATATTAACATAATACTGTTTTCAGGTCAGTTTAAATAGAAAAACAAAAATATTGAAATTATAAAACGTACCACTGCTATGGAGAATGAGCAGTGACATTAAAAAAGAAAAGAAAAAAAGATTAATTTAATAATTAAAAACAATATATTACATTTAACCGTTTAATGCTGTTAATTATATTTAAAAAAGTAATCCATTAAAAAGCAATAAATTTTTGTAATAAATGGTTATACACTAAAAATCAATAAAACAAAAATGGAAATAAATACAAACTGATGCTAAACAGAAAAAAACAACAACTGAAATCATAAAGAGATCTTGTTTATCTGAAAAACTTAAAATGCATGCCAAAATAAATGTTTTTGTTGTTATGCAACACTGCATGTGTGAATGAACTCGTACCTGTCGCTGTACGCTGTAGCCGTTGCAGGCTGAGTGTATCTGTACGCCGCATATCCACCCTGAAAACACAAAAATGACAAAAAGATCAACACAAAACAAAGAACAAAACTATCATTTATCTATCACACCCCAACTGATTTACAACACATACCTACTACGAAATACTGCATCATTTGATGTATGCATTTCTAAGGCCTCTAAACGAGCAACATGATCAAAATGTTGCCATTAAACCTGTTGCACACAATCCACTCCATGCCTTCTGTCGTCTGATTGATAGTTTAGACTTTTTTAGCAAGTAAAAGGCCTTTTAGTATAATTATACAAATGTAGGCTACATCTTCAGCTTGTGCTTCACGTGTCTCTTTTGAGGAACATTTATTATCTCTCAATTACCATTGTATTGTATTGCATTATATGTTTCGAAACTGCAGAGCTTTGATCATAAAGCATTTAAATATCATCTTACTAAGACATATTATTGGAGATATAGATTGACGACTGATGTTTATATCATTTTATGTAAGTAGGCCTATCTGTTATACTGTTATAAAGATCTCATTGACTTACAAGCTATCAGAATTCCATCTCACTTTTTGTCCACTTAAATACCAGCATCAGCACTAAATTGCACATTTTTGCTCAGTTTACATCTCTGAATAAAACTGAGCTGCTGTTTCCGCCATATTCTCACCATCTCATACTATAATACCCAACAATAAACACATATGCACAATTTTTTCGTTAATGTTTTGTGTAAAGGTTTAATAAACTGTTCCATTTTTAAAAATGAGACTTTTCTATTATTTCATACGTTAGACTGTACAGCAGCCTAGTATCTGTATAGCATCCTCAGAAGTGTGCGTATGATGCCTTCAGATGTCATCTTTATAGGTTTCGAAACACTTCTCTCTTGGTTCTTGTTGGTTTCTCCACAAAACGGTAGATTTGTCGCTTGTATCATAATCAGCAGAGACTCTGAGGTGGAGTCGAGCTCATTTGTCTGTAGGCAGATCGCTAATAACACACATTAATCAGAGCGTCAGAACGAGAACAGCCGCTGTTTTACATTCTCCGGCCTGACAAACACAGAACGCCATGAGCGACCGCGACGCGCCACCGGGGGGCGCTGCAACACGCGATAACGCTGCTGATTTATATTTGAGATGCTGAGTGTGGAAGGCTTACATTGATAATGTGTGCCGCATTTAAATCGGGCACGGAAAGTTTATTGAGTAGCGAATTTGAGACAGTCAGCACAGAAAGGCTTGTGCGTTACTGAAACGAGCACAAGGAGCGTCTCCAACGCTACGGGAAGAGCTGGATTTCCCATCACTCGGAAAACAATTTGAATCGGAAGAAGTTTGGGAGTGAAAGTGAAATGAAATCAGGTTAGAGGTTGAGCGGGGGATCGCGAGGTCATGTGACCCCTCCCCTGGGGACAGGAAGTGAGGAGGGGCAGGCGTGGTGAACTTCCTGCGGGACCGCGCTGATTGGAGCCCCCGCCTGCGAACACACGGGGTAATAAATCAGACTGTCAGCACCTCCGGCCCAATACACAGAACATGCCTTTATCAGGACACCGAGAGCCCCGTCGCTAAATATAACAGACCACACCGCTGAAGACGAGAGAACAGACAATGAGAGGAGAGAGAGAGAACATGATAGGGGAAGAATGAGAAGAGACGAGGAGAGAAGACCAGAAGAGAAGAGAAATTAAGGAAAGAAAAAAAGAATAAATATAGAAAATAAAAGATACAAGTAATAGAAGTGAAACTTAAAGAGAAACAAAACAGAAAAAAGGGAAAAGAAAAGAGAGAAAAGCAAAGAAGAAAATTAAAGAGGAGAGAAGATGATGAAAATAAAATAAAAGATAGAAAAGGAACAAAAAAAGAATAACATGAGAAAAGGAAAGAGGAGAGAAGATGATAAGTGAAAAAAGAAAAGGGAGAAATCAGAAAAGAAAAGAGAAAAAAATAAAAGAAACAAAAGATTAGAAGAGAAAAAAAACAAGTGAAATCAAAAAATAAAATAAAATAAAAAGGAAGCAATGCAGAAAGAATAAGGAGGTACAATGAAAAGAAAAAATAATTGAAAATGGAAAAGAAAAAAGAAAAGTGAAAAAAAGAAGAAGTAATGTAACCATTTCTAAGACACTAGCATCCAAACATATCAGTATATTCCACACATACTCTCATTTGAATAAAATCAATTCACAAAATAAAATGAAAAAATAGATAAAAAAATATGCAGCATTTCAAACTGAAAACAATTTTTAAAAAAGGTAAGGAGATGAACTGAGAGCAGAGAATGAGAGCGAAAGAGAGATGTGTGAATGTGTTTGTTCTCCTGCGGGTCACTGCGGGTCAGTGTGTCACTATCAGGGTGACACAGATGTGAGACATCTTACAGATATGTGTGTGTGTGTGTGTGTGTGTGTGTGTGTGTGTGTGGAAAAGAAAAAAGAAAAGTGAAAAAAAGAAGAAGTAATGTAACCATTTCTAAGACACTAGCATCCAAACATATCAGTATATTCCACACATACTCTCATTTGAATAAAATCAATTCACAAAATAAAATGAAAAAATAGATAAAAAAATATGCAGCATTTCAAACTGAAAACAATTTTTAAAAAAGGTAAGGAGATGAACTGAGAGCAGAGAATGAGAGCGAAAGAGAGATGTGTGAATGTGTTTGTTCTCCTGCGGGTCACTGCAGGTCAGTGTGTCACTATCAGGGTGACACAGATGTGAGACATCTTACAGATATGTGTGTGTGTGTGTGTGTGTGTGTGTGTGTGCGTGTGTGTGTGTGTGTGAACAGCAGCGCTGGCAGGAAGATGAATCCATTTATCTGAAGCCGCTTCACCTTATCAGTGACTCACTGCAGACCAACCACAAAACGCTCACTACTGAGGGTCCACAGCCACCAATCAACAAACTACAACACACACACACACACACTCTCTCGTGTCCCTTCTTCAATGAAAGCTGATCTTTTTCACCTGTTTTATCATCCATTTGAAACTTGATTTTTTTACCCATTTATTGGCCACAAAGAGTTAATTTTTCCACAATTTCCCCCTTATTTTTACCCACTTTATTGACACCAAATGTAACTTTGTCACAGTTTATTCTTATTTTTACCAACTTTATTGGCTAATAAATGTAATTTATTTGATCATTCATTTCTTATTTTAACTCATTTTATTGCCCACCAAATGTATGTTTTTCCACTGTTTTTTGCTCTTATTTTTAACAATTTTACTGGCCACCAAAAGTATATTTATCCTTATTTTTACCCATTTTATTGCCCACCAAATGTAACTTTTTCACAGTTGTTTCTTATTTATTTATTTTTTACCTATTTTATTGGTCACTAAATTTATTTTGTTCAACATTAAAAAATTTTTTTTACCCATTTTGTTGGCCACCAAAATATTTTTTTCACCTTTTTTCCTTCATATTTTCTCCCTTTTTGTTGGTCACCAAATTAATTTTTTTCCACTTTTTTTTCTTATTTTTACCCATTTCATTGGCTATAAAAAATATTTTTTAATTCTCTGCTCTCAGTTCACCTCCTAACCTCTTTTTTTTCCACAAACACTAACAGCACAAGCAGCACATGTACATAAACAACACTAAACTGGAGTTCAATTTGTTCTCTGTGAACTCTCGCCTCAGTATTTTACCAACATACAGTACTGCTGTTTAAACAAGTCAAGTTTTCTATTTCTATTCCTTTTGAACTGTTAAACAATTTCAGGCCTGTGGCACTGAACTAAGGTCACGGGTTTGATTCCCAGTGAATGCATGAACTGATAAGCGTATACCTTGAATGCAACGCAAGTCGCTTTGGATAAACACATCTGCCAAATGCAGGAGTGGTTTGAAAGCATGATTTTGTGTGTGCGTGCTGAAGCTGGAGGACATGGAGAGCGCTTTGCTCCTTTGCCAAACTCTGAGTTTGTGGAGACTGAAGGGAATCTAGAATTGGGTTGGCAGGTTTCTTGGCAAAAGCGAGGCATCGCTTAATCGACGCCAGAGGTCCTGGACTGGAATTACACTCCGCTCTCGTACCTCAAGAAACAAAGTTACTCACGTAGATCTCCGCGCCGTAGAATCCGTCCTGATACACCATCCTGTGAGACAGAGAAGAGAGCGTTTGATCATCACAGATATGAGCATCAAAACTGCTGCATCAGGAATAGTCACATGACTGTGAGAAATAAATGACTTTGCAGAGAGATGCACCTGAAAAACGACACGTCCAAGTAAGCTGTCAATCGATTCATTTTTAATTGCATTAATTATGTATCAGTTGATGTAATTACTATGGCACAGGTCAGTATTTGCTGAGAAAGACTCACGCGCCGTACGCTGGGATGGGTGGAGGAGGAGGAGCCGTACGGAAGGTGTTGTAAACGGCACGGCCTCTGCCCCGCAGATGTGCGCCTCTGTACGCCACCGTCGCTCCTGCCGCGGGATACGGGAAACCCGTCACTGCGCACACACACACACACACACACACACACAGGGAACATTTATGAGGACGCACAGGGCAGTAGATGAGGTGCATGTGTCTCTATCACACAATGAGACTTATAAAGACAACCAGAGTGCTGTTTGCATGTGCAAAACTCAGTCATGTTGCGAGGGTATTCTTGCTGGTTGCTAGTTGTTTTTTCCTGTCTTGCACCCTCAGGTCTCTATGATCTGGTCTCTAGATATGGCTTGCATCTATCGTGTTTTATCATCCAAGCTTATTATTTTACACATTTATCAGTCACCTATTAGTTTTACCCATTTTATTGGACAACTAATTTTTTTAACAGTATTTTTTAAAACTATTTTCTCATTTTACATTTCATTTCATTTCTCATTTTTACCCATTTTATTGGCCAGCAAATGTAAGTTTAACCATTATTTTCTCTTTTTTTTAAACCCATTTTATTGGCCAAAAAAGTAATTTTGCAGTTTTTTCCTTAATTTTTACTAATTTTATTGGCCATTAAAAAAATATTTATTTTTTCAGTTTTTTTTTTCTTATTTGTAAACATTTTATTGGTCACCAATAATTATTTTTTAAACATTTTTATTTATTTTTATCCTTTTTTGTTAATTGGCTAGCAAATGTTTTTATTAACCAGTCTTGCCTTATTTTTAGCCATTTTATTGGACACCAAAAGTATTTTTACTTATTTTCATTTTTTTTAACTGACTAGCAAATGCACAGTATTTTGTTTACCATTCTATTCTTATTTTTACCTATTTTATTTAGAAACAAATGTATTTTCCCCGTTTCTTATTTCTCACCAAATGTAATTTTATTTTTTTGGTTTTCTTTTATAATAATTTTTTTTTGCATAACTAACCATAGGGTTTGATCTCTCTCTTTTAGTTTGCGGCACCATTGGTAAGTTTACCAAGTTGACGTCGAGATGGTTTCATTCTTCCTAAATCTGTCCGAGTTTATCGAGATTTATCAATGAATCGCACAACAAAAGGAGAAAACAAAATTTGGACAGTTTTTTTTTTTTTGGTCCAACAAAAGCGTAAAAAATAATCTATAACAAATAATTATGTAATTTTATATAACATTTTCTGACACAAGGTAAGAATCAGTCAATTAAATTGAATACTGTTCAACTCCTCATAAGTGTCTCTCTATTTATGCTGCATAGGCATCCGTGTCGTGTAATATATGTAAATGAAGCTGATAATGAGCAGGCGATAGGCTACACTGCCTCAATAAAAACACATTCATCAAACCAGCTGACATGCTGTGGCACAAAACACCAGAAAAAAAAAAACATCTCAGAAATGCAGAGAGAAAGACATAAAAACACACAGTCAGTGATGGGATGGTTAGTCGGCTCAGCTGTTTAATGCTGGTTATTGTGAGGAGTTGCAGTGAGTAATCCACACACGGGGGAATAGACGCAGATTCATCAAATCAACAGCAAGTGCTTCATTATCTCCTTAACGTGCCGAGAAACAATCTCATCTACACTCATTAAAACACTTCAGACCGGATCAGACCGGACTATACGAGAGCTTAAAGAGAGAGATCTGAAAAAAAAATCAACATTATGTCATTATTGACTGCTTTAGGGGCTTTGTATTTGCTTTCAGGAGCTTAAAAGTGTGCGTTCAGTGTGTGTGTGTGTGTGTGTAACTTTTAAAAGGTATATACTATTTAAACATGTTTGTAATATTTATAACTTTTTATGTCATAGAAATAGTATAATTATGTTTTGATTATATAATTATATATTTATAAAAATAATATAGAACTACAATTTTACATTGTAGTATTATATATTTTTATATACTTATACTAATTTTTATACTTTTTATATCTGATATATTTAAATGACTAATATCATATATTTAAAACGATTATACAATTTATATACTATATAAACTGTATAATTATACATATGCATATCTATAATTACAATTTATGTTATATACTTTTATACATATAATTATACTCTTTTATACTAATGATATTTTTGTATTTGATATTTAAATTACTAACAAAATATTTAGAATAAGGCAGCAGCTATTTGCACTAAATGTAAATAGTGATAAATGCTATTTACACTAAGCGCAAATAGCAATGTATTGTATTTACACTAAGTGCAAATAGCAGTATTTTTTTTACGATTTGTTATTTACACTGTGCAAATAGCTATAGATTCTATTTACACTATTTTAAGAATTTTCTGCTATTTATAGTAGTTACTGCACCTCAGTATTGTAGTACATTATAAAACAGTACGCAATAATAATGTATTGAGTGTAAATTGCAATTTTAATTCAAATTATTAAGTGGATGCCACCTTAATGGGACAATAAAGCCCTCCCTACACCTACCTGCTACTTTATTTTCAACTTTTCGATTATTTCCTTCATTTTTATTAAAAATAAATGCCTTTCCGATTTGATATGAGATTTGAAAAGGAAGAAAAAAGTTCGTCAAAAGGCGGATTCGAACTTGGGTCGATCGCATGAAAAAACACGTGCTTTACCATCTACGCCACTGGAAATGAAGTTTAACCCTTTTGCACGTGAGTTTAAAATATTCTAGCTGAGCACCCAGCGTGAGTTTTTTTTTAGGCGACCGTTATTTTAGAATGTATCGCCTTATTGTTTCCATGGCGACACGTCATTCTTGTCATGTGACACAACGCAGCCATAATAGATCTGTATGACACATGAATCGCTTTTATTTCGTTTTTTCCTATTTTATTCAAAATATTCACAAACATGCTCACTATATTATGAAATATCTGATATTCCGATTCTGAAATATGTGCAAGTAAATCTATTTGGTAGTTTAAACACTTTTATATCGACCGTGTTAGTTGATCTAAGCGGATTTAAATTCAGCAGTTGATGACGTGACGCATTGCAAGTTCTAATCACACCGGTGTGATCGTACGCTTCAGGGACCAGCCAAGACTGATCACACCGGTGTGATCGTACGCGTTAAAGGGATAATGATCGTCTTTTGTAGTGTTGACTCCCACAATCACACGCTGGTGGGCGGAGTTAGTGTAAATAGCCTCTGCCAACAAGATGGGCTATTTGCACTTAGTGTAAATAGACACTCCATTAGAATAATTACACAATTTATGTAATTTACTACAATATACACTGTATTATTGTTTCATTTATATAATTACATAATCTATAATAATAATTTATGTTATATACTTACATAATTATATAAATAAATTAAATAATATTGTTTTGAGAACATTTCTAGCATCATTTGTTTGCAGATGCCACTTGGTTTAAAATGTGTATCCAATACAATGAAATTCACACATTTTTTAAGTGTAACTTAAAGGCAGGGTAGGTGATTTGGTTCAAAAAATTTTTTTTGTGATGCTGGTTAAAAGTCTCATCACATCCCGACAGCAATCACTTAGGGGTCTAAATGTATGTATATGTATTTATATCATCTGTGCAAGGTATAGGACCATAAAATGGTCCTCCAATCAAATTATTCGGTCCAAAGATTAAGATAGGCTGTCCTACCTGCCTGTCAATCTATGTATTTGCATACCTCCGGAAACTGTTTGCGCAGACATGATACGATATCGGCGTGTTCATTACACTATTGCAGACCAAGTGAGAATGGAAGGCGTTATTACTGCAACATTATACGCTTTGTACTGTAATGTTTTCTCAGCTGTGAATGAGACATGAGGTAATCTGACAGCGTTGACACCCCGTCTCTCATCGTGTCGCTGGTTAGCCTCTGGTCTGTCTGAGCGTGTTCATGTGTTTGGAGGAGGCGTGGCTTTGGAGAGTGATTTGCAGGGAGGGTGGGATCTTATGCTTTCAAAGCTTGCTATTGCTAGCCTTTCCGAAATCATTTACCCTACCTTTAAGTGTCCAAAGGATCCAAAACAAATAAATAAACAAATAAAGAAATGCTGACAGAACTGAAAGGAATTCTTCCTTTGAGGGAATTTCTGATGTAATAAACCCCCTTTATCCCTATGAGAGCTGCTGTTCTTCATTCGTTAAAGTCATCTGAAAAGATCTTCAGCATCCACGTTTCCACCAGCAGAGCCAAACACACAGAGAGCAATCGCGGCAGCGGAGCGACTGATCCAGAGCGATACTCTCTGAGCTCATTACCTCACACTCATCACTAGAGGCTCATGGGAAGGTTTGGGTTGCAAACAACAAAGAAGAACCAGGAATCTGGTGCAACGAAGACTTCCATCAGCACACATACACCTTACAATACTGCAAAATACACACACCTCTCAATAAAACACATGCATGTGACATCACAACGCACGTACACACGTACACAGACACACACACACACGTCTGGTCAGCTATCCTTGTGGGGACTCTCCATAGGCGTAATGGTTTTTCTACTGTACAGACAGTATTTTCTATTGCCCTACACCAACCCTACACCTAAACCTACCCCTCACAGGAAACTTTCTGCATTTTTAGATTTTCAAAAAACTTCATTCTGTATGATTTATAAGCTTTTGTACCCGTGGGGACCTCAATTTAGGTCCTCACCGTGACACGAGTCCCCATGAGTCTGTGTGTATTCAGGTTTAAGTCCCCACCAGGATATATAAACCTGTACACACACACACACACACACACACACACACAAGTGAAGACTGAAGACTTTACTGTAACGAACACAGATATGACCAGAGACTGTCAAACTACAAAACAATGCAAAAGGCACCATAAAGCATCACAGGAGTACCTTAAAAATAATATATTATTATTATATATGTTTCTAAAGATAAAGTATATAAAAGTAAATTAATTAAATTCATTATTAAAAGTAATTATATGACTAAAATACTGTTTTTATGACACCCCTGTTATGCTTTGATGGTTCTTTTGTATCCTTTTTTGTTTATATACAAATACAATATATAAAAAATATATTAACAGTACAATTATTACTAACATTTAGTATATAAAGGTGAATTAATTAAACAAGTCATTGCACAACTAATATACTGTTTTTATATTGTTTACTTTTAGTACTTTTAGTACTATATTTATAATAATTACACTATATATAAAAAATAGTATACTTTACATTATATACCTAACTACAATTTATGTTTTATATAATAATATAAAATTATTAAATAAATAAAAGTATTATTTATATATCATTATATAATTTTAACTATTTATTTGCTTATAATTATACTTACTTTTTATACTAACATATTTTAAATAAATTTGACATTTAAATCAATTACTAATATATTTAAAATAATTATACAATTTATTTACTATTAGTAGCGTAAAGTACTATTAGTTAGCGGCTGAAGGCTGACAGCCAACTGCTGAACATATGCTGACGTTTACTCCTGATAAAGCGTGTCTCAGCAGCAGACGAGGAAACACACACCCCTGAGAGGAGCCGCGGTATTTAAAGGGTCGAGTGTAACGGTAGAGATCTGAGATGGACCCTGAACTTCCTCCCGATGAAACCATAGCTGCTCGTCTCATCAGAACGCAACGGCTTGGTATAACAGCCGTCAATAAATGGAGAGAAACCCCGTGAGTGTGTGTGTGTCGCTGCTCGATTACACCGCGAGTGCTGGCAGCATCACTCACTCCAGCGCTCTCATTCTGTTAGACGACTGAAAGCTAATCTGAGACACTCGTAAAGTCCATCCATAGTAAAGAGACCCACAATCTGATAAGTGTGACTGGACTCTTCTCTCCTCACACACAACACACACACACACACACACTCTC
>NW_015656172.1:39004-43027 GCF_001515625.1 Sinocyclocheilus rhinocerous
TCTCTCACACACACACACACACACACACACACACACGAACATCTCTCTAGTTCACTCACTTTATACTCTCTACATTAACAAAAAAGACTAAAAAAAGACTCCTTTAAGTAACCTGAAATAGCATATATTTAAAATATATATATTTGTATGTAACGTTATATTTACTATATAATTATGAAATCATGAAAGCATGATTGTAAATGTAATTAACTATTTTTTGTACGTTACTAGTTTCACAACTCGTGAACACAACTTCAGTGACAAAATAATACTTTTGTAAATAAGTAAATAAGTTTGATTCATTACTGTGAATCAGTTCCAAGTGTTCATTTCATGCAAATTGATTCAAAACTCTTATTCAGCATTCACTGGCATAACAAGGATGTAAATATGTAATATAAATTCTATCACCTATATATCTAAAATATTACAATAAATTATTATTATTATTTAAAAAATAGAAATACATACATACATACATGTGTATATAGAGCCTTTGTATTAAATATATTTATTAAAAAAAAATGTATCAACTTAATAAAATAAAAAATATTTACTTAAATACATATTTACAAAATAAAATCAGCCACTGAATCGTCTATCTATACATAAAAATATTTCAAAATTTTAAAGGTAAAAAAGTAAAATGAAAAAGGTAAGTATCAGTCACTGAATTACACAAAAATATATTTTTAAATATTTAGATAGATCTAAAATGTATTTCTATCCATCTATCTATCTATCTATCTCTGTAGGTAACCCTGTGTGTTCTGGTGAATTAGCTGTGTGCGTTAGCATATGGCTCTGCTGAGCTCTACTGTCATTTCATTTTCTTTATGAAAGACTTTTACAGTCATCGAGACTCGAGGGGAAATCAGAATGAACTCAAAACAGAGCGTGCGAAGCGAACTAAAGCCAATTACTCTGCGCTGAATTCTTCATTTGTGCCACCGAAGAGTTTTAAAAGAAATGTGATCCGTGACTGCTAATCAAATGGAGCCCAGAGCTAACTAGCAGCGCTAATGATACGACCACCATCTGACTGCCATAAATTACAGCAACGTTCAACAGCCTGTTCCTTTATTGGGAATAGAAACCAACGTGGCGTCTAGTTTGGCTAATATCATGCTAGCATGAGTCGTTTTATTGGTGCTGCTGGATTGGCGGCTGAGAAGTGCAAACGCAGCGCTCTCCGCTTCACCTCCATAAAGTGGGAAATCACTGACATCAGCACTGCGCCTCTGAGCAAGACATTTAACCCCGCATCGGACCGGATGGGACAGAGCCACTAATGGCGGTTTTCCACTGCATGGTACAGCACGGTACGGTTCGGTACGGTTAATTTTGGGGGGTTTTCCACTGGGTACACTACCTGGTACCTGGTACTTTTTTAGTACCACCTCAGTTGAGGTTCCAAGTGAACCGTACCGTTACCAAAACATGACGTGTAAACTCTGCTGATCACGGATTGGCCGGAGAGAATCGTCACTACCTGCGTCACTGAACTTGCAACACGAGACACAAAAGACCCACTAGATTTAAATCAGCACAGCCAGCGAAGGATCGAACGCAACTGTTTTGAACGAGCGCACCTTTTTTAACAACCAAAAAATGGCTGTTTCGTTGTCTGTTGAGGAAGTACAGACGTTCCTCTCGTTGATAGCGAGAGCTTGATGGAGCGATGCGGAATGAAAAAGTTTTTCAGGAGTCGTGGCAGTAGAGGCGGCGCAACTATAACTATAATCCCGCCCACTCTAAAGCGATACTAAACTGCAGTGGAAACGCAAACCGGGTAATGAGCTTTGTGCAAACGGTTTGTGTCTTTTGAAACTAAAGAGCAAAAAATACTTGACAATTGATCATGATTATTACACTACAAACTAAAGCTAATTTACATTTGAGCAATGTGGGGAAATTATTCATTTTGAATGGCTGTTTTTGAAGTAAAACACCTTCTTCAGTGAGAAACCTCCTCACCTGCGTAGAGCTCCGGTCCGTAAACAGCTCCTACCACTGGATTGAGTTTCCAGCCTGCAGAAACAGTACAAAGATGTGCTTGAACAGATCCTACAGCTATCACAGAGAGTCAGATGTTTTAAACAGCTGTATGCTGAGAGGAGCTCTTACTGTTTGTGTACGGGTTTACTACTTTCTTATTTGTCATCACTCTCGCCGTGGCGTTGTTCACCTGAGAGAGAGAGAGAGATGTGAGTGTGCTGCAGGAACATATATCAGAAACACATGCGTATGAACACTGTGCTCATGCAAACACACATGCATGTGAGTAATATCCCTCTGCTCTTCCTGTAATCACCCACAATGCATCTCTTCTGGCTGTTCTGAGCCATGCACACCACACTTTACAGAATGCGTTATTATAGTCGGATATTTTGCTTCACTTTTGCATTTAAAAAAAAAACATTTTTTTATAGATGCTTGGAATTGATGACATACACAAGCAATGGATAAAAAAACCCATGAATAACAGCAGTAAGCAACACTTTGAGCATGATATATGATCTGAAATACAGTTTGGTTTAAACAATTTTTACCCAATGAAAAATGGTGGAGGGTGATGAATATAATAAGATTCAGCACTTTTTTTTTTTTTACATTTAATAGATTTCATAGATTCAGCTTTATATATTTTAAATATTTGGTTTCACATCCAACAGATTAAATTCCTCTCAGAGATCAATACAAATTCAAGAAATATTCTGGGCAATTTTCATCTTAATATCTATTGACAGTATCTGTCAAATATGTTGTATTTTTTCTCTAAACTGAACAAATATCATATAATATAATATAATATCCTATCATATCATATCATATACAAATACCTAAAATTAAATTAAATTAAATTAAATTAAATTAAATTAAATTAAATTAAATACTATTCTTTTTATCACTGTACAGTAACAGGAATTTCAGAGGAAATGTTCTTAATATTAATTTGAATTATTGTTACAATGCAACAAATGTTAAAAGTCCTAAAACTGTATAAACGTATTGTATACAAAATATAGTTTTTTTTTCTTTCTTTTGATTTTGGGGTGAAAAATACCTTATTTCTTTTTCTTTTTTTTCTTTTTTTGCAGTTGTTAGAACATAAGCCATATTTAACCCAGAATATTGCTTTCAGATGTCACAAACACACACACAAATGTGGACAGGTATCGTGCAGATGCTCGGGAATCTCAGGATGAGGACAGGAAATGAGGTCAGCAAGCAGGAGAGGAGGACGGAGAGAAGGGGAAAAGGAAAGCACCTCGATTTTACGTCCTTCTACGATTGTACCGTTTAGTTTCTCCCGCGCATGATCTGCGTCTGTGCTCGTTTCAAAAGTTACAAAGCCAAAGCCCTGCGGACGCATGGAGTGAAACAGAAGGAGAGAGAAACCGCATTGAAGGGGTTTGGAGAGAGTCAGGAGCCCACGGCAGGAGGAACATGATCAGGAGGATTACAGAGACATGCTACAGTAAAACAGCAGCACAGATGCACAGTCTGTGTGTGAAGAGCTTCATTTCAGATCATGTTAGTGACACAAATAACATACGACACCTATAAACCTCTTTCAGAATGTCACATGTGAAATACTGCCTTACTCAGAGTTAAAAAAGTGACTAAAGAAGCTTTAAAGCGAGTCAGTTCCCTCGACATTCATAACATATTAGCCGGCAACTATTTTCAGCCGAGCATGTAAAACTCTGGCTGTAAATTTAATTTAATTAATTTAAATTGATACACAAAAATGTATTAATATTGCACAAAGAATATAAATATATTTTTATTTGTAATATGTATAGGAATAATTGATTTAATGTCAATTTAATATAATTTATTTTATAGTTAATATTTTATTATATTTATTTATAAACCCTGGGAGATGTATATATACACACACACACACACATATATATATATATATATATATATACTCTCTTTAAACCCAGAAAGAAAAAAAAAGAAAGAAAAAAAAAAAATATATATATATATATATATAAAGAGAGAAAAAATAGA
>NW_015656172.1:43049-63853 GCF_001515625.1 Sinocyclocheilus rhinocerous
CACAACTTTAAAAGTTCATTAAGTATTATTTTTTAAATTTTTTTAAATTAAATTATTAGTTTTTTATTACATTATTTATTTAATATTAATTTAGCATAACATTTTCATTTTGGTTAACAACTGCACAAAAAAATTGAAAAAAGAAAAATGTATTATATTTAAAATATTTTAATTTGTTATTGAATACATAATTTATTTATAAACATAAATACTATTTATAAACATTAAACATATTCTTTGATTTATTTAATACTTAAAACTATACATAAGCGTGTGTATATATACTACATAATTTATATATTTAAATACACATTTATATATAAATTATTCAATATATCATACTGTCTATTACTAATATTTATTACTAAACATTTTTTTTTTTTTTATAAAGGATGAAATATCAGTCATATAGTTTGTTTATAATTTATTATTTAATTTAATATTAAAATATCATATCATACCCAGAGTTAAAAAAAAGAGGTTCAATAGTGTAGCTTGAAAGATGGTCTGTGATGACAGAGTGTCCAATAGGAGTGGAGAGGGGGCGGGGCTACATGTGATGGACGGATGCTGTTTGGCTAATGCAGGATGAGCTACTAGCAGCTCGAGGGGTGGGTTTATATCAGTCAGAGAGATAAAGGAATAGACCGAGGGCCTCATGAGTCCCGTGGACGTCTCACACGCCTGCATCTGCTCTGGTTTATCACGCAATAATGAGCTTACACAGAGGGCCGAAACACAGCCCATTTTTCAAAAGGGACAAACATATTGAATGCAAATTGCTGCTTCTTAGAGAATAGATTGTTTATTAATGGGCCGGTTGGTTCATTATACAGCAACGCTGTAGGTGGGGACAGCAAGGCATCATGGGTAATGGGCTTTGTAGGGCACACAGCAGCGAATGGTTGTCATCTTCATCTTATCTAGCCGTGGGGGGCACAGTGACTGCTGACAGAAACTTCAGCACGCACCTGTCAATCATGCTCTGTCAATATTAAAGCATTTCTGTTAGAGACCCCAGATATAAAACTGTACTGTGAGTGTTTATGAAAAATGCATGCCGACTTTTTTGTAAAACAGGGATAAAGCTTAATTCAGTAGATATAGCTGCAGGGGACACCGGGGCTAGTTGTCACAATAAAACCACACTGACATAACATTAAGAGTCACTATATAATGAAACTTTTTTTATATTTTACCTAATTGCATTGATTAAAATCTATTACAAATCTATTTACATTTAGTATGTTACTTTGTGTTATATTTCAACAAATTAAATTGACTCTAAATAGTATTATTTATGCACTATTTGAGTTTTATTAATATTTTTAATTAGGATTTTATATGTTCAGTTTTGATTTCAATTGTTATTTTTTTATTTTTTTATCATTTTTTTTAAATATTACTATTTAGGTTCGATTTAGTTTTAATTTATAATAACCAAGGTTCAGTTTTATTATCTTTTTGTAATTTCTAATTAGTAATTTTAGTGGTTTGTTTAGTTTTAAGTTTTTCATCTAACATTTATTTTTTTATTTATATTTTATTTAGTTTAAGTTTTCCACCTAATATTTATATTTCTGTTTTATTTTTAAATTTTTTCTATTTCACCTTAAATGAACAAAAACATTTTTAGTTATTTATTGATTGATTTATTATTTTTACTCATTAAGAGTCACTATATAATTAAACTGCATTTAAAATTTAAAATTTTAGTTGAATTTTTAGTCATTTTGTTTTCTGCTTTTAAACATTACTAGGTTCAATTTATTAATTAGTATTTTTAGTGCTTTATTTAGTTTACATTTTTCGCCTAATATTTATATATCCGTTTTATTTTTATTTTCATTTATATTTTAATTCCATTTCAGTTTTATTTTCATCAACAATAACATTTATTTATTTATTTATCTTAGGTTTCAGATAAACATTTAGGGCATTTTAATGTTTAACATTCCAGCAAGTAGTGCTCCAAAATATCAGAACATATAGGTTTTGGACATTACTAATATTATTTTTACACATACAGCACTGAAGTAAACATCATGGGTTTGTACTTTATTCTGTCTTTCGTCTGAACAAACAGTGGATCAGCGTGAAGTCCTCAGCTGACCTCTCTCTACGACCAGCGCTCTGATTATGTGCACTGCCGTGTCTGTTTTGTTCTTTGACTTTATAGTCTTTAATCTGAGTCGAGGAAGATCAAACCGGCGTCTCTAAGCCAATAAAGAGTTCAGAAGAGGACGAGAAAGATCGTGGCTACACAAACAGAGAGGAGAAGAAAGCAAGCGTCATTCATACCTTTGATCCTCTTTCATTAAAGATAATCTCCACGTCTAAGATCTTCCCAAATTGCTGCAGAAAAGGAGAGCGGGAGAAATAGAGAGCGAGGGAGAGAAAAAGCAAGATGAAGACGGGAATAAGAGAGAGATAAATCGATTAGGAGCCTCTGTGTCCATGAGAAAGTGGGGCTCGAAACCTGGGATGAAATAATAACATCATGCATCCGGCAAACTGGAAATTACATAACACACAGGACATGCTAGATGTTTCCCACTGCAGGCTTCATAAAACAACTTTTCCTGAGTTTAGATTGTGAAAAACTTTTGCAATTCTGTTGCTATAATCACATTCCACCGCATTATTAAGTGTCTGCAGACACTGAGGTCTCTGGCGTGAGGTTTGTAATGTGAAGTCTGCGGTGTGAGGTTTCTAATAAGATGTTTATGGAGTGAGGCCTCTGGCGTGAGGTCTGTCAGGTGAGGTTTTCATTAGAAGTCTGTGGCGTGAGGTTTCTAACATGATATTTTTTGAAGTGAGGGCTCTGGCGTGAGGTCTGTCAGGTGAGGTTTTCATTAGAAGTCTGTGGCGTGAGGTTTCTAACATGATATTTTTTGAAGTGAGGGCTCTGGCGTGAGGTCTGTCAGGTGAGGTTTTCATTAGAAGTCTGTGGCGTGAGGTTTCTAACATGATATTTTTTGAAGTGAGGGCTCTGGCGTGAGGTCTGTCAGGTGAGGTTTTCATTAGAAGTCTGTGGCGTGAGGTTTCTAACATGATATTTTTGAAGTGAGGTTTCTGGCGTGAGGTCTCTAAGCAGAGGTTTTCTTTAGAAGTCTGTCATGTGAGGTTTCTAATGTGACATATATGAAGTCTCTGACATGAGTTTATATTGTAAAGTCTGTGGTGTGAGGTTTCTAATGTGATTATTTTGCAGTGAGGTTTCAATTGTAATGTATATGGAGTCTCTGGCATGAGGTCTCACATGTGAGGTTTTCCATTAGAAAGCTGTGGTGTGAGGTCAAAAGGCGCTTTCGCACCACGTTGTTCTAGGATGCGTTTCATATGCGTTTGGCCAATCATTGTACACTTACGTCACTGGTTCTTATAGAACTGTTTTAGAACCTACTCTGAAGTAGGAGCTAACTTAGTTCCCGCAAATGGAGTTTCTAGGACTAAAAACTAAAACCGCCAAAAAGCGGGAACTTCCGCCAATAATTCTATGGAAAGGTTCTTCCGTGGTGAGATATGTTTTTTAGAGTGAAGTCTCTCACGTGAGGTCTATCATGTCAGCTTTTTTCATTAGAAGTCTCTGGTGTGAGCTTTCTAATAATTTCATTATATTTCTAATGTGATGTCTATAGAGTCTCTGGCATGAGGTCTATCACGTGAAGTTTTTTTTCCAGCAGAAGTCTCTGGGGTGAGGTTTGCAATGTGAAGCCTGTGGTGTGTAATATGATTTTTTTGCAGTGAGGTCTCTGGCGTGAGGTCTTCAGTGGAAGTCTGTGGTGTGAGTTTTTTAATGTTTTTGCAGTGAGGTCTCTGCCGTGAGGTTTTATATCTGTCGGTGGTGTGAGGTTTCTAATGAGTTGGTTTTTCTAGTGATGTTTCTGGTGTGAGGTCTCTCAGGTGAGTTTTTTTTTTCCTATCAAAGTCTGTGGTGTGAGGTTTCTAATGTGATGTATATGGAGTCTCTGTTGTGAGGTCTACCAGATGAGTCTTATTTTTTCAGTAGAAGTCTGTCGTGTGATATTTCTAATGTAATGTATCTGGAGTCTCTTGCATGAGGTCTATCGTGAGGTTTCTCATGTGAATTCCGTGGTGTGAGGTTTCTGATATGATGTTTTTGCAGTGAGGTCTCTCAGGTGAGGTTTTTCAGTTTTTCATTAGAAGTCTGTGGTGTGAGGTTTCTAATATGTTGTATCTGGAGTCTCTGGCATGAAGTTTCTAATGTGATGTTTTTGCATTGAGGCCTCTGGCGTGAGGTTTTTAATAATACTTGTCTGTGGTTTGAGGTTTCTAATGTGATGTTTTTGGAGTAAAGTCTTTGCTGTGAGGTCTCTCAGGTGAGGTTTTGTTAGAATCTGTGATGTGAATTTTCTAATGTGATGTATCTGAAGTCTCTGGAGTGATGTCTCTGGCATGAGATTTATATGAAGTCTGCAGCGTGAGCTTTCTGATGTGATGTTTTTGCAGTGAGCCCTCCGGTGTGAAGTTTTTCATTAGAAGTCTGTGATGTGAATTTTTTAAGGTATCTGCTAGGGCTGTCAAAATGGCTGAAAAACAAAATTCGGATGTTTTTGCAGTGAGGTCTCTCAGGTGAGGTTTTTCAGTTTTTCATTAGAAGTCTGTGGTGTGAGGTTTCTAATATGTTGTATCTGGAGTCTCTGGCATGAAGTTTCTAATGTGATGTTTTTGCATTGAGGCCTCTGGCGTGAGGTTTTTAATAATACTTGTCTGTGGTTTGAGGTTTCTAATGTGATGTTTTTGGAGTAAAGTCTTTGCTGTGAGGTCTCTCAGGTGAGGTTTTGTTAGAATCTGTGATGTGAATTTTCTAATGTGATGTATCTGAAGTCTCTGGAGTGATGTCTCTGGCATGAGATTTATATGAAGTCTGCATCGTGAGCTTTCTGATGTGATGTTTTTGCAGTGAGCCCTCCGGTGTGAGGTTTTTCATTAGAAGTCTGTGATGTGAATTTTTTAGACTGAAAACCAATCACAAAGAGTACTTTCTTCATTTAAAAACTTGAGTTGCAGTAGGATGGGGAAAAACCGCCATAAAGTTGTAACGCATGTTTTTAAAAAGTTGAACTTATATAAATTTTCCATGGCTTTCTAAACATGCGGCTCTCTTGCGAGTGCAACAGTGATAGATGTCCCTCTAGAAAATGTGATAAATATGCGTTCTGTGTGAACGGTTTGGTTTCGGTTTGGACGTAAATAACATCATCTCCGCATTGATGTTCGTTTTTTGCCCGCAGTATTTTGAATGAACAACGTAGCAGCGCCGCATCTAGTGGGTTCAACTGGATAGACTAACAAAAACATTAAAATGCAATGACACTTACATCGTCGTCGCATTTCGTGCGCCACTGATAAGGCTGCCTGACGCACACCTAAAATTCGAATGCAACGTTTTTGCATTCGAATGTGGATTCTTATTTTAAATTCGACGAATATTCGAAATTCAAATTTTTTTTGACAAAACAGGCAATTTAATTATGTACACATTTTATTTTTATTATTATAAAGATAAACTAAACTATGTGTGTACAGTCTGTTTTTTTTCTGTCTTTCACTGATGACAAGCTCCTTTTTCCTCTCTCTTCCTCTCTCTCCCCCTCTCTCTCTCTCTCTCTCTCTCTCTTGTTTTTGTTGTGTGGCATCGCTCCCAAGGAGGGAAACGTTCACCAATCTTCGATTTAGCTTCCGTGCTGTTTGGATCGTTAGAAAGCGGAGGGATGAGGGACGAGCGCAAACCCCTCTAATGAGCGCAGAGAGAGGGTGGCTTTTAATTGATGCCTGCGATGGTCGTATTATTTCACTAAAAGTAATTACCCTGTCGAGCATGCTGCATTGCCATCATTTGGCCACTGCGGTAGAAAATAAAACCTCTGCGAGTGCCGTGCCGGATGGAGAGAGATGAACGTAAATAACATCATCTCCGCATTGATGTTCGTTTTTTGCCCGCAGTATTTTGAATGAACAACGTAGCAGCGCCGCATCTAGTGGGTTCAACTGGATAGACTAACAAAAACATTAAAATGCAATGACACTTACATCGTCCTCGCATTTCATGCTCCACTGATAAGGCTGCCTGACGCACACCTAAAATTCGAATGCAACGTTTTTGCATTCGAATGTGGATTCTTATTTTAAATTCGACGACTATTCGAAATTCAAATTTTTTTTTGACAGCCCTAGTATCTGCAGTAGCTGATGTGAGTTCTCTGGCGTGAGCTCTCATCAGAGGCCTGAGAGTGTCCCTAAGAGAGGTAAAAAATGGGTAAAACAGGCAATTTAATTATGTACACATTTTATTTTTATTATTATAAAGATAAACTAAACTATGTGTGTACAGTCTGTTTTTTTTCTGTCTTTCACTGATGACAAGCTCCTTTTTCCTCTCTCTTCCTCTCTCTCCCCCTCTCTCTCTCTCTCTCTCTCTCTTGTTTTTGTTGTGTGGCATCGCTCCCAAGGAGGGAAACGTTCACCAATCTTCGATTTAGCTTCCGTGCTGTTTGGATCGTTAGAAAGCGGAGGGATGAGGGACGAGCGCAAACCCCTCTAATGAGCGCAGAGAGAGGGTGGCTTTTAATTGATGCCTGCGATGGTCGTATTATTTCACTAAAAGTAATTACCCTGTCGAGCATGCTGCATCGCCATCATTTGGCCACTGCGGTAGAAAATAAAACCTCTGCGAGTGCAGTGCCGGATGGAGAGAGATGACACTGGAAGTGCTAATAGGATCAAGAGTGGTGCAGTTGTCTACAGACACCGACTACAAAAAAGGATGAATAGACTGGGTTATGGGGTCAACGCTAATCAGACTATATGCTAATGTTAATTAGCTGTTTGTGTGAGAGAGGAGAGGTCAGGAAAGAGTCGCTAGACATGAGAAGCAAAGATTCGGGAAGCCTTCATCTTCATTAACAGCACTGCAATTAGGAAAGAAAAAACACACGAGATCTCTTTAAAATCTTGGTTGTTTCTCAGACAGCGGTTAGATGAAATGAAGAGTGAATGCAGACTTTTGGTTAAGATTCCTGCTTCTTGAATGTTTCTTCTGAAAAAAAAAAAATTCACCAGTAATCTCACATTTCTCCTCTAGAGCTTCAAACGAGATCTCAATAATGTCTCAAACTGTGCTCAGATTAGCCAAGTGTGCAATCAAAGTCAGAGGTCTCAATATGAACTCAAATTGTGTCAACATCAACTAATCTGGCTGCGATCTGTATTTTAGGAGAATCATCTGAGATGATACTGAGACATAACAGTAATCTCCTTTTAAGTCTCCTGAGCAATAACACTTTCTGGTGATCTTTCGGCATAAAATCCAGAAACGCTCAAACTGGAAAGAAAAATCCCAAATGAGATCTCATTAAAGCCTCAACTGCTTCCCCTAGATTTCAGTAAGATGAAGGCTTTTGTTGAAGTCTTCAGCTTCTCATATATTTCTCCTGAGAAAAAGACTCCTTTCAGAAGAGATCTCAACAATGTCTAAAATTGTGCTCAGATTTGCCAAGACACCAAAGTCTGCAATCAAAAGTCAGATATCTTTATATGAACTTAATTTCTTATCAAATAATCTGGCTGCTACATTTTCTTTTTTTCCAAACAGATTTTAGGAGAAACATCTGAGATGATACTGAGACACAACAGCGGACTCGTTTGTCCCATGAGCAATAAAACTTTCCTATGAACAGTAATCTATCTGTATAAGATCCAGAAACACTCAAACTGTAAAGATCACAAATCACAAATGAGATCTCATTAAAGTCTCAATTGTTTCTCCTAGATTTCAATGAGATTCAATGGAGACTTTAGCTGAAGTCTTCTTCTCAGATGTTTCTCCTAAAAAGGACTCTAGTAATCTCCAAAGTCTGCAATCAAAAGTCAGATATCTTCAAATGAACTTAATTTCTTATCAAATAATCTGGCTGCTACATTTTATTTTTTTCCAAACAGATTTTAGGAGAAACATCTGAGATGATACTGAGACATAACAGCGGACTCGTTTGTCCCATGAGCAATAAAACTTTCCTATGAACAGTGATCTATCTGTATAAGATCCAGAAACACTCAAACTGTAAAGATCACAAATCACAAATGAGATCTCATTAAAGTCTCAATTGTTTCTCCTAGATTTCAATGAGATTCAATGGAGACTTTAGCTGAAGTCTTCTTCTCAGATGTTTCTCCTAAAAAGGACTCTAGTAATCTCACATGTATCTCCTCTAGAGTTTCAGAAGAAATCTCAACAATGTCTCAAACTTTGCTCAGATTTACCAATATATACGTATCTGCAATCCAAAGTCAAGAGATCTCATTACGAACTCAAATTCTCTCAACATCAAATAATCTGGCTTTTATCTACCTTTTATTTCTCCAGATTTTTAGGAAAATCATCTGAGGCATAACAGCAAACTCCTTCAACTTTACTTAGCTATAAAATATCCCTCTGATTGCTTATTTTTCAGCATAAGACCTATGCTCAACCTGGAACGAAAAGTCACAAATGAGATCTCTTTAAAGTCTCAACTGTTCCTCCTAGATTTCGATGCAATTAAACTGAGGCTTTTGCTGAAGTCTTCTGCTTCTCAGATGCTTCTCCAGGCAAACAGACTCCAGTAATCTCACATTTCTCCTCTAGAGTTTCAGTAGAGATCTCAACAATGTCTCACACTGCGCTCAGATTTTCCAAGATACTAAAATCTGCAATCAAACGTCTCAATATGAACTCAAATATTTCTCATCAAATGATCTCAGCTGCTCTCCACATTCATTGTATGCCTCTAGTTTTATTTCTCCAAATGAATTTGAGGTGAAACATCTGAGACAATGCCGATACTAAAACAAATCGAGTGCAATAACATTTCAAGAATGACTGTGCTCATGCTCTTTTTGTTTGTGCTACAGCTGCAATGGCTTAATATTATTGCTCATCCAATCAGCTTCTGTGTGAAACTGTAGGCTGAAATCTATCAATTTATTCAAATGAATGCACATTCTGCGGAGGGCTCAATCAGAGACACACAAACACATTAACTCCCCAGCGTGAGCTCCGTGTTGTATGCTGGGGTTTTCCCTGGCTAGCGTGCCGCAGATGCTAATTGTTTCAACCAGGCCTAATGGACCAGTGATAGAGATTAATTAGTTTGGTGGGAAAGTTGCGTATGGTTGGGGAAGTGGTCGTCTCTACTAAGCATGCTCAGTTACCCCCTGTAGTGGCTGTTTTCTCATGCATACGTGCAGTAAAACCTTAGCACAGCGCTGCAGGGAATGAAGCACTTAGTAGTTTTGCAGAGGATTGTGCTGCAGTTAAATACAATTGAAGCCGCTTTGGATAAAAGCACCTGTCAAACGCATAAATGTCTGCCAAATTATTACATTATGATATAATTGGTTGTGATCAACAGCTTGCCAGTATCACAGTTTGCTATGGAAAAACTGTATACTGGAAGCTTACAAAGTGTGATTTTAACCGAAAAGCATTCAAAGAAATTCAACACATGCACAGTATATTCTGGGAAATGACAATTTTTAGGTTAAAAGTTAATTTAATAAAAATTATGCATATATAAACTGAATAAAACAAAGCTGTTTGCATGAAACATCAAACTTTTAAAATATTTGTAAATTTTATTAATCAATAAAATATTAAAACGTTAAAAGTAAATAAAATTAAATATTTAAATGAAAGCTAAAATATTAAAACTATAAAACAAGCATTTGTCAAGTTTATCTCTTAAAACTCTAGCTTTTCTAGTAAAAAAAAAAAAATTACAGTTATATGAATAAATTCCGAATAGCAATTCTCCAACCTGTTTGTAACCTGAATTCATATTCAGCAATTGAATCGGCTTATAAAACGCATTCTCAATTAAATTCTGAAAGGCCAGAGTAAAAAATTGCCAACTTTAAGCCTTCAACAAGTTTATTTTGATACAATTTGCTTTACTAGTTTACAAATTACAGTTATAAAACAATATTTGAATTCCAACTAATTTGAAAATTCAATTAGCGATTCTCAATCCTGTTTGCAACCTCAATTCATATGCAGAAATTAAACTGCAACTTAAAAGGCATTGTCAAATTCAATTCTGAATGGCAAGAGTGAAACCAGTCTCCTTCAGAAGCTGGATTAGCTGGATTCTATGGCAGGGAATTATGCACAAAGTACCCTGCCAAAAAAGCTCATGTCGTATTCTGCAAACCAAAGCCGTATTGAAGGCAGTTTCAGAGCTCTGCGTCTTTTGAAGTGCTCTGATTGGTGGGGTTTTCTTTAATGCGAGTGGTCTCTCCATACCGATGAAGACTTATTCGCTGCTCACAGGAGTCAGATTTAAGCAGATCTTTAATTCCGTCTCTTAAAAGAGTAGAGCCGCAGGTGGAATGCTAACATAGTGTCTGCACAGCGGGAAAGCCAGAGATGAAGGTAAGGCCCCCTGTGAGAGAAATTCCCAGCAGCCCTTGAGGCCCACAGGCAGAGGGGAAGAAGAAACAGCCCTAAAGCCAACACAAAGGCGGAGGTTTTACTTCTAGGAACACTCTCTCCTACCTCACATTTCCATACGGACATCCTCAGTAATAAACCACTCGGCTCTGGATAATGAGCCCCGTACTTCTGCACTCATTAGCGACTCCCAGACTCCAGCGCTTTAGCCTGCGACGCTAACCTGACGCCCCACTCATTGATTCTCCGTTAGCAAAGCAGCTAATTAGCCGCACTGCTTTCCTTGGCAAACCTTCGGCCCTGCTCACCACAGGCTAAATCTCCATTAGCCACGAGGCTAATCAACGCCACCAAGCCTTGTTAGCGCGGGATCGAGTCATTAGCGTGGCTTACTTGAGTCTGTGCAGGCAGATGGAGCTTATAACGAGTGAATACGTCTTAAGGTGTTGGGCTTACACGGCTATAGTATGGCCATATTTCCTTTGTTTACCTTCTGTGATGTCTTATGCAAATGTGGCTAACTTTCAACATGCTAACAGCACGCAAAAGCCATGTAGTGCTTCAAGCAATTACAGCAGAGCGCAATCCATTTGGTTCTATTACAATGTAAAACAAGATTTTTTTTAAAGTTGTAAATAAACCAATGAATATTGGAGTACGGTTTCAAGAAAATCATTTTTCATTTTTTTCTACTTCAAGGAGTTTTTGAGTAAAAACTGTTTACTTGTGAAGGAAAACAAATGAAAATTTGCTGAGAATGCAGTCATCCTCAGGCCATCCAAGATGTAATTTCTTCATCAGAACAGATTTGGAAAAAATTTTGCCGTCAGAATGAGGGTCCAAACAGCTGATAAAAACATCACAATAATCTACACCACTCCAGTCCATCAATGTCTTGTGAAGAGAAAAGCTGTGTGTTTGTAAGAAACAATTTAATCATTAAGGCTTTTTAACTTTAAACCATTGCTTCTGTCCAAAATAAAATAAAACAAATAATATTCATAATAAATAAATAAATAAATAGAGTCTATAATGAATAATGTTTTCTCCAGTCATAAAGTCCATCTCCTTTTGTCTCTCACATCAAAATCCAACCACATATGTGTTTAGAACTGTTTTGGCCGCTAAACGGTTCTTGATCTGTGCAGATTTCTCTCCTAATTCAGATGAGGCGACTTGAGAAAGCAATATTCTGGATCATGGACTCGTATTTTAGCAGGAAGTAATGGACTGAAGTTAAAAATGTCTTAATGATAATTATGTTACTTTCAAACATGCAGTCATTGCTTCTTATTGTGGATTATTGTGATGTTTTTATCAGCTGTTTGGACTCATTCTGACGGCACCCATTCACTGCAGAGCATCCATTGCTGAGCAAGTGATATGATGCAAAATTTCTCCAAATGCATCTTGATTTAAGAACATTCAGATATTTATAATGGAAAACAAGACCAAAGTATTGAGCAAGAAAGGATGCCAGCTTGGTTAGTAGTGATTAAACAAATGTCCCCAGTCGTCCATATTGTTTTTGGCATCCATATTGAGTTTGCATCATATATCTCTGGACCACCTATGCACAATAACTGCGAGCTAATTACTGTGCTGATTTGGCATACACAAACCTGGCAGCCTCGTGAAACAATAATCCAGCTATCACAGAGCATGATGGGAAACGAGCGAGGGGCCACAGACCATGTTGTATGTAATTTATACGGCTACGCAGCGGTCTGTGCTGTAATTAACATCATCTTTTCAACAGAGCCACCAGCCGACATCAGCCCAAACAAATGAGCACTGTTTAAAGCAGCTTTTCTGGCCAGCCTGCTGCTGTTGGGTCATTAAGATGATTGAGATGATTTCAGCAAATAAGAAAGAAGCGGTGTGTCTGTGTGTACATTTAGTCAGCCCATAGTCGTCTTACCCTAAAGGTAAGTTTACCATAACGGTTAATGTAATTCATATATTCAGATATAAAAATGTAATTCAGACATAAAAATGTTCTTACTCAGTATTTTTGACTTGTTTTCCATTACAAATATATACTCGTTCTTAAATAAACATATATACTAGAGAAGCAAAACAACTTAAGATAAGTCTTCACAATTAAGGGTGCTTTCACACCTGGCCCATTGTTTCGGAACCTGGCGCGTTTCCCCCCTTAGCTCAGTTAGTTTGGGCATATGTGAACACGGTAATCGCGCTCCGATCCGCGCCAAAACAATTGGTCCGAGATCGCCTGAACGAGGTGGTCTCGGCTCGATTGAAAACGAACTCTGGAGCGGTTCGGTTGTAGTGAGAAAGCAATCCGATCTAACGGACCAACGAAACAGGCTATATCACAATGTATAATGGGTAAAAGCAATCCGATCCAATGGACCAACGAACCAGGCTATATCACAATGTATGATGTACGTAAGTTCCGTGAAAAGCATTAGCTTTGTTGTTTTGCTAATACTTCAAAATGAACCTGTGAATGTCTGTGGGTGACTTGTATTAACAAATTTGTTCCGTTTAGAAACTTTGCCGTGTGAAAGCGAACCGCACCAAGAATAAAAAGCAACATTGTAATAATTTTAATCCCTGTTTCGGAACAAAGCAATCGATCTACAGGTGTGAAAGCACCCTAAGTGAGTTTATGCTTAGAAGAAAAACTCTCTGCTAATGAGGAAAGAAAAATGAGGAAAGAAAAAAATTCCCTTACTTCAAAGGGAAAACAAGATTATTTTCTTGCCCTAATGGCATTACTTGTTCTCAATTTTCAAACTTAATTTTGATTTTTTTCCCCCCCAGAAAACAAGATTTGATATCTTAAGTAAAAAGAGCAATTAATTATACTTGATAAGCAAAAAATAAATAATAAAAATAAAAATAAAATAAAATAAAATACTTTATTTATTTATTTATTTGTTTTTTTTTCAATTAAGTAGTTAAATATTTAATATTTGACAACTGTTTATGACAGAAATGACCAACAGCAATTATTCTGTGATACAAACTACTCAAACGTTGTCTAATTTCACCATTCTAAATTAAAAAAAAAATAATTTACGTGATTCATGTAATCCATAATGAATGTGGCGAGACAGGAAACATTTTGCTGTTTTGCCTTTTTAAATTATGTACACATTCACACTTATTTGTATTTTAAAAATTTACTTTGCAAATAGTTCAAATTGATTATAAATTTGACTTCTCCGTGGGAACAGATTTGGAGAAATGTAGCACTACATCACTTGCTCACCAATGGATCCTCTGCAGTGAATGGGTGCCGTCAGATTGAGACTCCAAACAGCTGATCAAAACATCCCAATAATTCACAAGGGTTAGACTTTATTTTAAGGTGTTCTTGTTTCAGTGTAATTGTAAGAACTGTAAAATTAATATTAATTAACTACATGTACTTACTATGTTTAGGATTAGGGTTTGGCTTAGGGTTACTTGCATGTAAACATGCATAATTAATTGTTATTATAATAGTAAGTACATGTAACGTGTAACGAAGACACCGTAAAATAAAGAGTTACCTCCACAAGTAATCCACACCACTCCAGTCTGTCAATTAACATCTTGAGAAGTGAAAAGCTGCGTGTTTGTAAGAAACAATTCCATTAAGGCATTTTAACTTCAAACTGTTCATACCAAAATATGCAAAAATGCAAAAAATAAATAAATAAAAAAATCCTAATCCATAATAATGCTTCTTCCAGTGATAAAGTCCATCCACTGTTCTCCTCTCACATCAAAATCCACCCACATATGTGACCCTGGAGCACAGTCTTAAGTCTTAAGTCGCTGGGGTATATTTGTAGCAATAGCCGACAATACATTGTATGGGTCAAAATTATTCATTTTTCTTTTATGCCAAAAATCATTAGGATATTAAGTAAAGATCATGTTCAATGAATATATATTTTTTAATTTCCTACCGTACATATATTAAAACTTAATTTTTGATTATTAATATGCATTGCTAAGAACTTAATTTGGACAACTTTAAAGGCGATTTTCTCAATATTTTGATTTTTTTGCACCCTCAGATTCCAGGTTTTCAAATAGTTGTATCTCAGCCAAATATTATCCTATCCTAACAAACCATACATCAATGGAAAGCTTATTTATTCAGCTTTTAGATATAAATATATGTATAAATCTCAATGAAAAAAAAAAAATAGCCTTATGACTGGTTTTGTGGTCCAGAAAGCAATATTATGAATAGAGGATGGAGGTTAAAAACATCTTAATAATGGATTTGTTTATCAGAAACACACAGCTTTTCTCTTCACAAGTCATTAACTGATGAACTGGAGTGGTGTGGATTACTTATGGATTAGTGTGATGTTTTTATCAGCTGTTTGGACTCTCATTCTGACGGCACCCATTCACTGCAGAGCATCCATTGATGAGCAAGTGATGCAATGCTACATTTCTCCAAATCTGATGAAGAACAAAAAATTATGACCTGAGGATGAATACATTTTCAGCAATTTTTTGTGTGAACTATTCCTTTAAAGAGCATGAATCCTCAGGTGATGAAACCATGAAAGAGGCTGCTGGCTAAAAGCAAACAGAAATGTGTTATAGTACAAGAAGTTCTCAAACTCACCCCAAACATTTGCCGTAAATCCGGGTCACGGAAGCGGAAGGGGATGTTGGAGACGTGTAACCGTTTGGGCTGCTGTTTTTCCGTGGACTCTGAATGCGGCACCTGCTGGGAAACTTCTGTTTGCGTCACGTCTTCCGTCTGTCCGAGCAAAACAAAGACAAAAGAGCCGCCCGTTCATGAGTGCCTCCAGGTTAAACTCACAACGAAAGAAAAGAGAATAAGAAAAAAAAAGATGAAGGATAGTAAGTTAGCCTATTTATCCACAGATATCATTTTTCCCTCCAGCTGCACGCGGCTAAACAGACGTTGAGTTATGGTGGCCTACCTGAGGTCATGCATCTACAATACGATTATTAATCTCCACCTGTTACTGTCTGAGGAGCCCAAACACACCAGATATACTGACAAATATCCATCAAACACACACACACTCACGCTCGTGGAGGCCATTGGCTTGTTGTTTCCATCATTATGTTGATGAACCGCCACAAATGAAACTTCAGACGCGTGTGACAGATGTTTTCTCTCTCCGCTAGCTCAGTCGAGCAGAACGACACACACACACACACACACACACACACACACACACACTCATTTTCATGTGCTCGCTTAAAGCAGCATGTCATCAGAATGTCATCATTGAGGTAAAAAAATTTCAGATTCATTCAAACACACACACACACACACACACACACACACATGCATGCATGTACACACAATGACAACGACATCAACAAATCTCCCCAGAGCATCACGGGCTTCATCAAAACATCAACACACAGCACCAACATTATTACATCAGCTCGTAACGGAGACACACACAAATACAAACACACTGTGTGCGGCACGCGTGCAAATACATGCAGTCAGTTCTGCCAGTAATTTGACAAATCTCACGAAAACATGAAAGTATCCTGTATGATTTATTGCTAGAAATATTGCAAGTGCAATTGCTAATGATGCTTCATGAGAGCAGAAACGGGCACAAATTTAAGTCATTATTCACTGAAAAACTCGTCTGCTGCAGGTCTCAAATGTGACTTGCAGCATTATTATAGTTAACTAAAAGCATAAAAAACAGTTCTTGTTACTTAAAATAAAATAAACATGAACTGAACTGGAATAAAATAAAAACGTAAGCTTATTTAATTTAAATAACATTTTCAGCATTTCTCATTTTTGTTTAGTTTAACTTTATGTACTTAACTAAAAAAAATTAAAAAAAAATAATAAAAAAACACAGATATTAAAAAAAATTTAATAAATAAAAATGTCAAAAACCACAGAAAAAAATGGCTAAACTTAAAATGAAATTAAAATGAAAACAAAACAAAAACTAATTAAAACTATTAATACAAATATAATCAAAGTTGTACTAAAATAACACTGGTCACTTGTAAATTTCAAATACTACTGGTTCTCACAAATGCATGCAAAAAAAAAAAGATATCACAAAAACACATGACAAAATTAAACCTTATTTTAATACTATTGCATTGCACTGACACAAATTTAAAAGCCAATAAACACATTTTCACCCCAAAATCTCATTACTGTAATGCATATGTTTGTTTATAGTTCGCATTGATGATTCTCATTATATTCCCATTGCTGTAATAGTGTCATTTTTAATGCTAATGTCATAAAAAGTACTGTTATATATGATTTTTTTTTTAAATCAGCAACTTAATGGCATATAAAAAATACTACAAATCCTGTAATTTAAATAACATTATTTATACTTTTTTCTGCATTACAGAAATGAGAAATGGGGAAATGTGTATAAAAGTCATGAAAATAAATGTTCTAGAAATATTCATTATTTATTTTCCTTTTGATTTCAGGGTGAAATATGACCTGAGCACGTTTTAAATTAAATGATCATATGTTATTATTATTATTATTATTATTGACATTACAGAAATGAGAATTGGTGGAATTTTTTATTTTTTTTTTCTTATTGTTTCTTTTGATTTTGGAGTGAAATATGAGCCGAACATGTTCCTTACAAGTTTCCTGACATTCACCTTGTTTTTCACCTTTTCTTGTTTCTTTTCTTCTATACATGCGAAACACAGGCTGGTGCTGGCGTGGAGTCATGCGGCGCATGATTTATGATCACACGTATGTGCATGCAGACACATGCAGTACATCATTCATTACACACACACTCAACATGCTGCTCCGCTGTAGGGAGGAGTGTGATACATCGTTCTCATTTATCTCCCAGCATTAATCACCCCAGCATCATCATCATCACCATCATCATCACCAGCGTAACGACCGTCGGCTTTATTGTTGCCATTATGATAATCACTGTCCCGGCAGTAACGAGGCTCGTTTGTGCTCTTTTATGGCTCTCGCCTGCGCTCTGACACGCACTGTTCTCACTGACAGCTGTCTGACTCCATCGCTCTGCCAGTGTGTTTCTGGGGCCGCGGGTGAAGACTGGGCCACCAACCCCGCTCCTCCCCCTCCCGCCCTCACTGCACCCTGGGTAATGGGAGGACGCTCGTCCCCCGGGGCCGCGTGGAGACGTGTGGAGGTTAATAGCACACAATGACTTAGCTTAATCTCTCTTTCTATCTTATTCTTTTTTTTCTATCTAATAATCTTCTTATAAGCATAATTCTTACTAAATGGTTAGATTTAAGATGAACATAGCAGTCGTCATTTACTCTCGACATCTGAGCCGCTGAAGACGCAGAGGATTATGTTTGTTTCTGAAGGGAATGCGCCCCCGATCTACATAAATGCGTCTATGTTTGTGCAAATCATTCATGATCCAGTTTCACCCACAGAAGAAGTGAGTATAAGGTTTTTTATGAATCTTTGCAAATCTCCTTTCCTAATAATGTGCTAGTTAGCAAGTTCCACGGCTAAATGTGGCTAAAGTTCGTGAGAACGGCTCTTCACCCCACGGAAGAGAGGGGCGGGGTCAGCAGAGCTCATTATCATTTAAAGGCACATGCACCGAAACGGATCGCTGTGAACAGAGCTGTTTTTGACAGGGTAAAAAGGGTGTTGTTATACACTACCATTGAGAATTTTTAACCAAAGTATGTTATAGAATTTTCATTAACCCTCTGGGGTCTGAGGGTGTTTTGGGGCCCTGGAGAAGTTTTGACATGCCCTGACATTTGTGTTTTTTTCAGTATCTTAAAAACATAAATGGCTAAAGACCCTAAAGAATAATTTCAACTTGTGGAAAATAGGCATCCGATGACCCCTTTAACACACGAAAAACTAAACAAATTCGTCAACAGAGTGTGTTGTAAGCATAAACCTCACTAAATGTTGTTCAATTTATGGTCAGCACAAGAAAAACAAAACATTGTTGCTTTGAATCTATAAAATGTATTTATTTGTAATAATTAGTTTTTCTTGTTGTAAGCATAAACCTCACTAAATATAATTGGATTAATGCTTAACACATTAATTTCAATAATGGTGACATTAAACTGAAACGCTCAAAATAAAATAAAATAATAAAATAAAATAAAATAAAATAAAATAAAATAAAATAAAATAAAATAAAATAAAATAAAATAAAATAAAATAAAATAAAATAAAATAAAATAAAATAAAATAAAATAAAATAAAATAAAATAAAATAAAATAAAATAAAATAAAATAAAAAGTCCCATGTCGGTTGTGAATTAGAAAATAGCAAAAGAGCAATAAAATATCAGTAGCAATAAATTATAAAAAAAATATTTATTAAAAAAACTAAATGAAAAATATATAAAGTTATTTTGAAGCACTTTTAATAAGCCACACTCTCCATCAGCACAATAATCATTTATAATGAGGTTTAAGCACAGGGCCGTGAGCGTCTGAGAACCATTATCAGCCACAGAAAGACTATGAGAGAGAAATCCACCCGGCCCAACGAGATTAACTAGTGAGCGTGTCCACCTTTCTGCTACGCTAAATTATTCATGCTACACCATGTACACGCATAAAGAAAACAGGCCAGGAGGAAAAGAAAAAGCAGAAATCTGAAAGAGCATTACAGAAAGACGAGACGATTTTCTGAGCACAACCGCTGAGAAAACTACACTTTGCTTCTTATTTAAGATGCAATATACTAAGCAAGGCCTCAAAAACTAATGAAACTGCCAACAGGAACTGCATAAAGGCCACTGCACTGCATTCGTGTTAACACTCCCCAATGCACTGAATACATAGTGCTGGTATTTAGACGGGTCTTCAGCTCAGAAACATCAATTAACGTCCCGACTGCATGAAGCAGGAATGATGCAAACAGACACAGCACTTATTCGGTGTCACTCTGTCTGCGAGCGGGAGCTAGTAATACATGACAGTGATGATGTCATTCCAACCGCAGCGAGCATGACACATCGTTACAGTGGCGTCAAACGCTCGCTCTCGCCTCATTATTTTGGACAGAGGAGCATGTACTCCCAAAACACAGCAGCTCCTCACACACCTGCCCATGCACAGCTTCCTCCACGGCTTCATAATGACTGCATCATCTCAATATTTTACAGTGACTTATGGGAGATGAACCCTGTCCACTTTTAGATGCTCTGTGACACAGGGTCATCAGATGAAGTTCAAGTGATTTCTGGTTTCTGGTGTGAACTCAGTAAGATCTGCAGCTGAAACCAAAATTCATATTCTTAATGCATGTTTGTGGTCTTTTTGATTGAACAATTAATCAGTGCACGCTATTCCAAAGGGTAGCAACGCTGAAAATCCTTCACCTAATTTGGTGTTACGGGTCAAAAATCACCCACCTTTTAAAACCATATGCTTTATTATCGCCAAGTCGTGGATTCAATCTTTTTGTCAACTTGTTTTCTTTCATGTAGAACAGGTTGTGTATTTCCTTTGGAACTTATAGGCCTCACTGATCTGAGCTCAAGCACATCAGTTTTGGAGTGAAAAAAACAAACATTATTTGTGGATAAACTCAAAGACTGACTTTGACTGAAATAAAAGTTGACAAAAACACTGAACCCAGTATTTGGTAACAATCTAGCATAACAAGAAATGTATAAGCAATTATTTGTGGATGGTCATTTTTGATCAGGAACACAAGTATAACAAAGTGGGAAGAATGATCACAAAAAAAGTATATATATATATATATATATATATATATATTTTTTTTTTTTTTTTTTGTGTTAATAAAAATAAAAAAAGTAGTGATTTATTCTTAAAACAAGAAAAGTGGAAATAAATAAATAAATAAATAATATATGCTCTGAAACCTTTGTCTTAATTTCTCAAGAACTTGTGCTTTAATAACCTATATTTATTTTATATTAATACAAATAACTGTGTGTGTGTGTGTGTGTGTGTGTGTAATATATAATCAAAAAATACAAAACTATATTACAGTTGTTTATTTACAAATTGTTTTATAAACTGTATTATCAATTATTTTTATTGTTTTCATTAATTATTTTTAATTAATTTCTATTTAGATTTTAAATATAAGACCATATATAAAGGGGTTTTTGATGGATGCAAGGAACACATCTTCACAAGTAAATCATTTATCAAGGTCAGTACAGTCACTACATGTAATTGTTTTGATGTATAGCCGATTTCCTGCAACAAGTCTACACATTTTAGAAAAAATAATGTCCTCTCAGGCTAAAAATGACCAAAACACAACACAGACACACTTCATTTTGATATATTTTTCAGGAAACATTACTTAATATCTTAAGTAATATTTTATCAAAAGGTTTAATTGTTCCATTAAAAAAAAAA
>NW_015656172.1:64417-69396 GCF_001515625.1 Sinocyclocheilus rhinocerous
TGTTCCATTAAAAAAAATAAAATAAATAATAATAATAATATATATATATATATAATTTGACTATTATTACTATGACTATTATTATAGTTATTATATGACTATTATTTTTATTCTTCAGGCTTTACAGGGTTAAAAAAAGCTAACTACATTACTTATAAACAATGATTGAAAATCATTGTCAAATATGTCAAATCATGGTCATATATAACAATATATACTCTCCTGAAATGAAATTCCATATCTTGAAATTATCACTGCGATCAATTGGTACCTAACAAGTTTTCAGAAAACAAGACCTCACTAACTTTGCTTCTCAAGTGAATTCATCTTGATTAAGGAATGTTCAGATACTTGTATTGAAAAACAATAAAAAAATACTGAGAAAGACATATTGCAGTCCGAAGAGTAGCTTGACTGTATATGATGTGTTGACGAGCGACACAGTTAGTGTGTTTGACGCACCGGTGCTGTGTTGCTGCTGCTGCTGATGGCTGGCATGTTGCTGTCGGCGTTGGCCAGATCGCTGTGGGTCTGTGCAGGTGTGTAGAGCGTCAGGCCGTGATCCGGGACACGGTTCTGTCCTGCGTAGTCTTGCGTGGGAAGCGCGGTGAACTCGGCGGGGATGCCGTTCTGCGGGGGATGCGCGAACTGCGGGGTGTAAGTCTGGGCCATCGCATCCGCCGGATTGCTGGCCTCCTGATTACCCTGCAAACACACATGCAAATGAAAGCATACATTAAACCCATGCGGCCTTCGCATATGTGCTGGCTAGCAACTGATTACATGTAATCTGGAGTTCGTAACCAGATTCCAAAAATGTTGTACTTGTAATTAAATTCTATTACATTTTAAAATGCTTGTAATCAGATTACAATTACTTTTTAAGTATTACATGATTACAAATTTATAGTGCTGGGCAATGATTAATTGCGATTAATCGCATCAAAAATAAAAGTTTTTGTTTATATGATATGTGTGTGTATTATGTGTGTGTATTGTTATATTTATTATGCATATATAAAGACGCATACATACAGTATATATTTTGAAAATATTTACATGTATATTTTTATATTCATATAATTTATATTATATATAAATATATTTAATATATAAACATAACATATTTTTCTTAAATATACACATGCATGTGTGTGTATTTATATATACATAATAAATATTTACAGTACACACACATATATTATGTAAACAAAAACTGTTATTTTGGATGCGATTAATCGTGATTAATCGTTGCCCAGCATTACAAATTTATTGATTCCTCTTTTTTTCCTCTTTTAAATTTTCCTTTTAAAAAAATTATTCTGTGTTGCATTGAATACAGTGAGTATTCACAATATATAATAGCCATATAAATGTCACGTAAATTAATTTGCAACCCATGCATCTGAATTTGGGGACAAAACACCTCTCAGTCAAATTATACCATGTATGAGATGAACAATTATGCATGTTGCTAAAAACTGCCGATGTACAGCTGAAAAAAAAACAAAAAACATGGACTTTGAACATGTCACTGCTTTTTTCATGTTTATTATTGTTCGTTTATGTGATACAGGGATTCCCAATCTTCCTGAGATTTAAAGTTAATATTTAACAACACATATCTCTCTGTTTCTATTTTTAACAATAATCCCAATTAAACAAACAAGTTTGGTCAAAAGTAATCTAAAAGTAATCCAAAAGAAGTACCTAAAATAAGTAATCTAGATTACATTACTGACTACAATTTTCATCAGGCAATTTGTAATCAGTAACAAACTACAATTTGTAAGTAATCTGGCCAGCTCTGGCCGTATGTTCAATCCCAACAATGCAGTGCATGTCTGAGACGAGTGATGAGGCATTTTTATATGCGCCTCTGATGGGCCGATCGGGGAATTTGGCCGCCCCACACTTTAAATAGGCCAGGAAAACAACGATCACATCTCACGGATGATTACAGACACGCTTGATCATTCCTAATGAACAGACTCTGTGTTGTAGAAGCCGCTCCGAGGACCAGAGGCCACTGGGACTTTCCACAGCGCGGAAAAAAGGGAAATCAGCCTCCTTACAATGTTTTGACTGAGAGCTTTGATTTTCCTGACAGGTTACTAATGTTAACAGCGCTCAGACGCGTCTTCACATAAACACTTTCTGCTCAATGCTGTTTGTCAAGCTGCAAGCGGTGCGCTATAGTCAACTCTATAAAGCCTGCGGTATCATATCTGATGCATTTCTAAAGCCTCTAAATGATCAACATGATCAAAACGGCATGCCTTCTCTCGTCTGACTGATAGTTTAGACTTTTTTTAGTAAGTAAAAAGCCTTTTATATTATAATTGTACAAACATGCACCTTCAGCTCATGCTTCGCATCTTTTTGCTGTGAAATCTTTACTGATTTTTATAAAGTAAATGTAAGAATAACTTTTATACATGCAACAAATGGTATATTTTTGCTCAGTTTGAGCCTCTGAATAAAACTGAGGGTTTTCTTTCTCCCTATTTTCTTCTTATATATCATACCATATGAACCATAAAAGCCTGTTGTATCCAATATGACACTCAGCAAAAAACACACAAGCAAACTTTTCTCTAATGTTTTGTCTAAAGGCTAAATAAACAGTTCCATTTCAAAAAATGTGACTTTGCAGATTTTTCGTTCTTTCTATTATTTCACATTAGGCTTTAAAGGGATAAAAACCATTGAGAGGGGTGTGTGTTGTGTGTTTGTGTGTGTGTGTGTGTTTGTGTATACACACATACACTGTATATTCACACACAAGATCTAATTTTAAGATATGGATCACTGTAGTCTAAGGCACAGTTTCACTGGACTTCTGCGTAAAAAAAGAACAAAAAATAAGAATCTGTATTAAACAGATAAAGCGAATGGAATCTCTGAACGCAGGAGGAAGATAAATGCACTTGATTTTCTCCGTCGTCTCCTCTGGTCGGGCTTATTTCGTGTTTGTCTTGGCTGTTGTTGCTGGAGATCTTTCCTGGAGTCTTAATGAGGCGAGAGCCGTCAGCCGCCATAAATGAGAGCGAATTACAGCTATACAGAGAGATCCTGAACAATCCACAGGTCCCAATTAAAGCTCAGAGCGTCTAGAGCTGATTCAGGGTGAGTGGAATCAGTGCTCAGTCAGTTTGCTTTTAATTCAAATCAATCAATGTTATTTCAGCATCACTGAGACTATTATAGCGTTTAATCAATATTTTGAATTAGGTTTTATTTCTTATATCCTCCACTATTATACTGTGTATTTGTGTCATTTTTATAGTTTTAATTAATTTTTTTTATCAATTTTGTTTAAAAACTAAACAAAAAATGTTGCCTTTGCAATGAGCTGAATTAAATTGTTTAATATTTTACTTTATTTCAGTTTATTTTATTTCATTTATTTTAATGTTTATTTATTGCAAGTAACACAAATGTTTTTTTCCTTACTTTTAGTTTACCACTAAATACATTTTATATAAACTAAAACAAACATAAATCATACATTTTAGTTTAAGCAGTGTAAATATGGAAAATAAGTAGTGAAAATCTACTAATATTAACAAGAAGTCCAAATTTATGCTATTAAAATACTATGAAAGTAAAAATCACAAAAAAATGTACATAATATAAAAAAATAGCTCATATAAATTAAAAAAAATATATATCAAGTAGTATTTAGTTGGTTAGTAGGTAGGTTATTTAGTAGTATGCTAGTATTTCTGCCACAGGATGAAAAAAAAGTTAATTGTGACTTTCTGAGAATTTAGACTTTTCATTTTGCAACTCTGATTTTTATATGTCAAAAAGTCAGATTTGTTTGGGTTTTTTTGCAAGAAAAAAAGTGTGAAATATCAACAAAAAATTATAAGAACAAAGTCAGTTTTTTGTGAGAAAAAAAGTCAGCATTGTGAGATGTAAACTAAAAATAGTGAGGAAAAAAAGTCAGCATTGCAAGAATAAAAGTCAGAATTGTTAGATATAAACAAAATTGTTAAAAAAGGTCAGAATTAGGAGATATAAACACAAAATTGTCAGAAAAAAAGGTCAGAATTGTAAGATAAAAAGTCGTAATTACCTTTTTTTATTTTGCATTCTGTAGCAGAAACAAGTATTCCAGTCCCAAAAGTGCACAAACTAAACTTACCTAACTAGCGCACTTAACAACTCTGAAAACACACTTTCATGACGCAACACAAAACATGGTACAAAGCAGCACTGAGTTTCAAAGCAGTGAAACACAAAGCCACGCTTGCTGCCGTGTGTGATCTCTGCTGCCACTCTGAAGTGTGTGACAAACACATTTTCTGAGGGCAGATGAACTAGATGAGAAAAAAGAGGCTGGTAAATCAGAGGAGACGCAGAGAGACCTTTAACCCCGCGAGTCCAGCGCCGATGCCCTCACATCCCACACAATCACACAGACTCACCGCACACTTCTCACACCAGAGCAGCGCTGAGCCATTCATTCCTGCACTCCTCCTACGATTAATAACATCTCATCATGAGCTCATTAACATATGACCGCCCACATTTACATATTAACAGATCATCACTATTCAGCAGCTTCAACCGTGTAAACCACATTAATACACACACGTTATAATAGAAATACAGTACACAACTGTGCAAAAGTTTGGAGTTGGCAAGGTTTTTAAATATTTTTTTATGAGAAGTTACTTGTAGTAAAATTATACAAGTGTATATTCCAAAGTCCGAGATTCAATTGATACCTAAGGGGGAAAAAAAAGAAAAGGTTTCAATAGTTTGAAAATATAAAAACAGAAAACTTTTGATGTAAAATTAAGTTAATCATATAATTAACACTGTATATCCATGTGCCGTCATTAAAGCAAACGGAGGAAAAACTAAATGGCATATTCAAATGACAATGGCATTGCACATTTTTTCTTTTAGCCTTTTGTTTTTTGCTAATGTAATGTATTTAAACATATATGTATTATTTAATTATA
>NW_015656172.1:69559-98831 GCF_001515625.1 Sinocyclocheilus rhinocerous
TTTTTTTTTTTGTAAAGCTTGAAATTTACTATTACATGCTAGGTTGTATTTATTTGATCAAAAATACCTTAAAAACTGTGAAATTGTGAAATATGATTACAATTTAAAATAAGTAAATTGACAAATAGAAACATTTTTAATAAACAGAAAAGAATAGCATTTATTTGGAATAGACTGAATGCGTCTTAGCCATTTTTTAAACTAATTGTATTTATTTATTTTTTATTTTGAACGATAATGTAATTTACACCAGAAGTGTATCTTAAAGGTACAGTAACGACATCCAGTTTCCTTACAAAGGTGATCTTGTAAAACTAAATTACAACTGAACGCTAGGAGGAGGAAGCAAATGCTCGGGTAGCAGGAACCTCTTGATCATTTCCACCTGAGAGTCCAGTAAAATAAGGCAGCAGCTCAGGGTTAACCAGCAGCAAGTGCTGGAGGATGCCCCTCATTCCCTCCAATTACTGCTCAACAACACAAGAAAGAGCAGTGGAGGGGCGGCAGGCCAATTTACAGCAGCTCTGTCCATCGCCTGCCGCTTATTAGTCTTCATTCTGCGCGGCTGAAAGCTCCGCTGTGTCGTTTTTACACCTCATTTGTGAGAGAATAAATTTGGCAAAACAAACAACTTGTCTGTTGCCCACCATTGTTGAGTTTTGGAAAGTTTTTAGTATTATTTATATACAATTACAGTGTTTATTAATATTTTTAATTACCTTCTATTTTTATATTTTTTTTTTATTTTAATGTTTTAAGTTTTTTTTTTCTTCAAAATATTTCTATTTAGCTTTAATTTTTATTTCAGTTTTAGTAATTTTATATATTTATATTTTATTTATATCTCAGTTTTATTTCAATTCCATTTTTTTTATAGTTTCAGTTCTAGCTAAAACAAACAACAGCACCATTTTGCACATGCAAACACTATTCACATGTTCTTCAGAAGATGTACAATCAATTTGTTATTGATAATTCTCTATTTTCTGCATTAAACGGCCGCTTACAGTACCACACAAATAAAGAGAGAAAGCTTTATGTCCTCACACTCAGATGTGTGTGTGTGTGTTTTGGGAGTTTGCAGTGTGGCAGTAAAGGTCTGCAGCAGGCATCCGCGACCCGTTCATCCTCTGAGACCCGGAGCTGAAAGTGTCTTAATAAAGCACAAAGACAGAAGATCATTTTAAACTCTTATGACACACGGTGAGGCGGCCTATGACTCTCAGCGGACCACACACACATCCTACACAAACACACACAGAGCAACCCTCCACCATCCTGAACACAGCACATCCTGACTGAGAGAAACCTGCCATGACCCAAACGCACAAGACTTACTCCAATTCAACTCAAAATCACAGTTATTAGGAAATACACCAGGCCAGAACATCATTTCCTGAAGACAACATGAGAGTGTTTGTGTAAAACTCAGCTCATCAGAAAGCTAACACATAAATGAAACATAACAGAGAAGTTCATTAAAGGGATAGTTGTTTATGACTTTCCAGCGCTCTCACAGACAATTTGTACGTATTTTACAAGGTGGCTAATTCGTACGAATTCATACGACCTCACTCTTACGAGTTTGTATGTTTTCTGTGACGGTTAAGTTCAGGGGCGGGGTTAGGTGTGGTCCTTCGTATGAAATCCTACGGATTTGCGCCCTTGTAAAATACGTACGATTCTTCACAAATCGCATGAATTCGTGTGAGTTCGTACAAATTCATACGAATTAGCCACCTTGTCAAAAATTTACAAAATGCAGGGAGATCAGGTTGGACTTTCTTCTTTCAGATGAATACAATTAGAGTAGGCTCTTCCGAGCTTTATAATGGCAATGAAGGCGGGGTCGAGATTTTGAAGACCAAAAAAGTGCATGCATCCATCATAAAAAGTGCTCCACACGGCTCCAGGGGGTTAATAAAGGCCTGATATATCCATATTTAATATCCATATCTATATGATGTTGCTAAAAAGAACATTATTTTGTGTATTTGGTGTACCTTTAAAACTTTACAAAGCGTAATCTCTAGCTTCCGCTTACTGTCGTACACTCGTTCACGAGAGAGTGGCGTTCCAGCAGATGACGTAGGACATAAGCGTAGCACAAGCTCTGGTGAGAAGTGACAAATGCGGAAACGCAGAGGAGAGAGCAAAACAAAACACCAGGTCATGATTTAGAAGTACAAAACGAGGATTTGTAAAGAACAATGTCAGAGGATTTCAATATAAGTCAAGAGGAGACTGGTTCTCCTTTGCTGTAAACAAAACCTGGTTGTCGCGAGACTAGCATGTTCTCACCGGAGTTTACACTACACCTACACCCTACAACTTCCGCTGGAACTCCACGCTCTCGTGAACACGCATGCGACAGAAATATAATGAAATATATCGACTGTAAAGCCATCTCTGCTCAGAAGAGTGTTTGCTCTGGTTCAGATGGAGGATGAAGTGAACTCGTGTTCGCTTTCCCTCAGGCGCTCAGAGATGAAGATATGAAGGATATAAAAGTGTTAATGATGCATGATCCTCATCTTGTTAATGGGACGGTTATTAAGAGTAATTATCTCTGATAGAAGAGAGATTGTTCCAGAGAGCTTTAGAAAATCTGTCCGGATGATCTGCCTGATCCGATGACAGAGTCATTCACAAGATTCAAACTCTTCTTTATGTCTTAGTTCCTGAAAATACTTTTAGAAACTACTGTTTTTTTTTCTAAGACAAAATGTAAGAAGTATTCAGATTCCTGAAAAGAAGGTTCAGTTAGTTAACATTAGTTAACCACATTAGTTAACCACATTAGTAAACACGAAAAAAGCATTTAATTTAATCTTAGTTAAAAAAAAAATTGTAATTTTGTTGTCTTATTATTATTATTATTATTATTAGTAGTATTATAAATGTCTATATAATTCTTATTTTTTTATTTCAGTTTTAGTTTTAGTTATTTTAGTACATCAAGTTAGAGAAACAATGTCTTGACCACTTACTGAAATAAAATTTAAGTATTTTTACACTTAATTTTATAATTATTTCTTTAAACATTACATTTTTTTCTTTTATTTTTTGAGTTAACATTTAAGTAGCAATTTTTTGTTTTATTTTTATTTTTAGTTCATGAACTAAATTTGCACAGTTGCATTTATTGGTATTTATTAGCATTTATAACTGCATTTATTAGATAAAGATTAATATATACTGCAACAAATTAATTGCTCAATGTTAGTTAATTTTAGTTAACTAGTGGTAACTACTGGGACCGTATTACAAGGTGGTTTTTATTTTAGTTAAAATTGTAATCATTTTGTTTTGTGTTTTTGTCATTTTTATTCGTTTAATGAGTCAACTTAACCTCTATCCAGTCTTAAATCCACAAAGTTAAGATTTTTAATGAATTTATTGAGTTGTTTCAAACATTATTCATAAAATATTTGCATATAAAAATAGACATATACTTTATATCATTAAGATTTGCAGTGTAAAGTATTAGACAGATAATCCTCACATGATCAGAAAACGTCAAAGCCTGTCATTTTATTCTTAGGGCAAAAGATGTTCTCAAGCAAATCTCTCTCTATGCTGAAACTTTAGATCGAGGTTACATAATAAAGGTGTGTGTGTGTGTGTGTGTGTGTCCTACACACTCGATATTCAGCACTCACAAGCTCTAATGAGACAAAGTTAAGCAGTAAAACAATATGATGCAAACTGACAAAACCTCCCACAGCTGGCCTCATTACTGACCACTGAGAGACTGAGACACGACACACTTCATCGCCTTCTTCCAATTAAATGTCTTCAATTGGACGGAGGCCTGGTGACCACATACATCCCATAATTGATGCTACGGCCACCGTGTGTGTGTGTTTTATGTCTTCCTCAATTTCATTCAGATCAATTTATCTGCATGTGTGTGAGCTGTTCTGTTACGATATGAACATCAGAAAATATAAAAATCTAATTGATTACATGACACTTTCACTACTAACAGCTGATTTGGCTGTTCTGAGATCATTTTATGCATGAAAACTTGTGTGATAAACATGGTAGCTTTGGAATAACAGAAAAAGTGACACTTCATGTCAATTTCACATGCTGAAAAACTAGTTTGTTAGTGGAAAACGGTTTTAAAAACAGCTGAGCTGCTGATAAATGTAGTTAAGTTGTGTTTAAGTGCAACACTGCAATGACGGACTCAAACAAGAGGAGAGAAACAGGTGGAAGTAGAGAGTGGATGGAGAGAAAGAGGAGGTGGAGAGCGCGAGAAAATCGATGTCTCGCTCGGCGTGATTGATCGGAGGACTTCTGGAGAGTTGCGCGAGGAGTTTGTGTCGCGGCGGTGGGCGGACGGAGGCGTGTGGGTCGGAGATTGATGCAGACATTACCGGCTTCAGACCCGAATCAACCTCCACCAGCTGTTCCCAGCTCCAAACTTTCACCCAACTCCATAACCCAGCCAATTAGAGCGGCAGCGGCGTGTGGAGGAGCCGCGGGTCGAGAGATCGGGCGGCTGTTTGCGTTTCAGGACGCCGGTCTCTCGGCGCTCGTGACGCGGTGGCCGCTTCGGAGTGTGAAGAGTTTTATGAAGAGGAAAACGAATCCATCACGGCTCCAGATCATCCGGAAATCAATGGAGCTCGCTGGGGTTTAAGCAGATGCACATCTATTAGCCCAATCTCCGTGCGCAATTTTCTGGAAGAGGCTTTTAGGGTTTAAGGAGCGCGGCGCGCGGCTCCTCGGGGCTCCATCCGCGCTGCTGAGAAACACATAAAAGAGTGTGAGTGCCCGGACGGACGCACGGCTCCTTCTGCGTGGGAATCATCAGAGCGGCCAGCTGTGATGCCCGGAGGGAGAGAGAGATTTACAGAGGAGAGAACTAAACGCTGAGGTGGCACGAAAGCCAGAGAGCCATGAAATCCACATTAGAGGAGGAAAAAGGACTTGCAGACCTGAGATACTCTCTCTCTCTCTCTCTCTGTGTGTGTGTGTGGATGGAGATCTGGGCCCGTATTCACAAAACATCTTAAGGCTAAAAGTAGCTCATCATCTGATTTAGGAGAAAATCTTAAAAATAATGGGTGTGTCAGTCCTAAATTTTTGCTCTAAGAGTATTTCACAAAGCGTTTAGCACTAAAACTAGCTCCTACATCTGTGAAAGGTTAGGAGTAGTGAAGAGGACTCCTAAGTCACTAAGACCAAGCCACAAACTATCCTAAAATGGCTGTTGCCAGCAAACTGCCTCGGAATGTAAGCATTTTAGAAATATCTGACAATAATGAGCTTTTAAAAAGGTATCACCTTTGGTTTTGGAGGTTATCCCAACTCCTAATTTTCCTTTGATTGTGTCCTTGTTCGGCAACATAATATTGTGCTCTACAATATCTCCATGAATAAATCTCTGACAGAGACAATCAGCCAATCACTGTGTGCATAGTTAGTAAGCATGCTGACATCATCCATAGCAACGAGGTCAACCCCGCCCTTTCTCTTAGCTTAAGACTTCTTTCTATTCCTTAGTAAAAGTTTGTCTCAGCAGCTTTGTGAATAGGTTTTAAGAGAAAACTCTTAGCTAAAAACCTTTACCTCTATTTAAGAGAACTCTTAGTGGAATGTTCCTAATGCCTAGTTCACACTACAGGATTTTAAGCCCGATTTGCACGTTAACGAGCTCGCCGACAGGTCGGGCTGTGATTGGGGGAAAATCAGCGGGTGATCGGCGCTCGGCAATCTTTATGTGTGAACTACACAACGACGCATCAAAGAGGCTAGCTGACGCGTCGCCGACGACAAACAAATATCTAGCATGCTAAATATCTGGACCGGTCGGCCGACTCGACATCACGTGGTCTCAGGTGTCGTGACGAGCTACAGCCAATGAGAGAGTAAGGCATGGGTTGAGGTCACCGGAAGAAAAACAACAGCAGCAACATGGCTTAAAGAAAAGTTTGGACACAATAAACGGAGCAAAATTTTTCATTGTGCAAACAGCTTGCAGCGCTAATTTCTTCCCGACATCCATTTTCAAATAAACAACTCCTGTTCCATTTGTTGTTTCGCGTCATTCCCGTTCCAATTCTCGCGTGTGTTTTCGTGACAAAACGTGGTTTGTATACGACTTAAAGACAGACAATCAAGTCATGTAGTCTGAAGAGCACAGCGATCTGCCGACGTTTAAAGTCGTGTAGTGTGATCTTGGCTTAAGTGGAATTCTTGAAAATGATTAAATATTCTCTTAAGAGCATTACAGGCTTTGGTGTTTGTAGAAGTTAAGAATTCCTAAGTGCAATTCTTGAAATTTGTAAGTTCTCAAATATTTTCTTAAGGACAGCTATAATTTTGTTTTTCTTATGAAAACGAAAGGCTTTGGTGTTTGAGTATTTTTTTTGTCAAAGATTACGAAACAAGTTAAGAAACTTAAGATAAATTCCAAAACGTTTGTAAGAATGCTCCTAAGTGCAATTTCTTGAAAAAATTCTCAAATATTCTCTTAAGGAAATGACAGGCTTTTGTGTTTGCATGATAGTTCTTGCCAAATATGAACAATGAATTTGAAACAACCCAATACATTGGGGATTTAAGATAGGTTGGAGGTTATCTGAACTTTGAAAATGTATGATGTTTAAGTTTTGCCTTAAGATCAATCTTAAAGATACCATTCTTTTTTAACAATCATTCAACAATGATAACATTTTTTTTTTTTTTTTGGAGAACATATTTTTAGGAATTTGAATTCTTAAGTTGTTTTTAATTAATTAAACTTTTTATGTCAGAAATATTCTGAAAGGGCCTATCCCACATTAATCTGCAATCTCCTTTAGAAAGATGTTAAGAATTGTCTTAAGAATGTTTTTATGATCAATTTTACGAAAGCAATTCAATGCAATTCCTGAAAACTCTCAAATATGAAAGATCTCAAACATTTTCTTAAGACCATCTTTTTTTCTTTCTTTGTCTCTCTCTTTTTCTTTTGTTCTTTTGTTCATTCTTTCTTGCGTTCTCTTTTGTTTTCTTTCTTTCTTTCTTTCGTTCTTTCTTTCTTTCTAAAATGACAGACTGTGGTGTTTGAGTGATTCTGAAAGATTCTGAAAGAAGTTTAAGATAAATTCCAATTCCAATTCCAAAGTTCATAACAATGTTCTTAAATTCTTTCTTAAGGAAATCTTCTAACAGCCAAGAAAGTTAGAAAATAAGAAAACAAGAAGAAATTTACACTAGAATCATTTAAACAACCCAATGGCAACTTTCATCAGAAACAGAAATAGAGCTATATTCCATAAACACTCTGAAAAGTTCTTATCCATGAATCTCCCAGAGACTGGTAATCTCTCAGTATTACACTAGGTTCAGTGTTAGTAATTATACTGAAGTGATACTCTTAAAACAGTTCAATCACGTCTCTGTGTGACATTTGCTGAAATCCGTGATTCACACCATTAAAAAACTGAGCAACAAAATGCAGGGCTTGATTTCACGCCTCACTCGGGTTCATCAGGAATCCTCACAGAATCCAGGCTGGATTTAGACAGGAAAGACTGAAATGTCAAGGAGCAGATGAGCATCTGATGACTTTCAGTAGAAACAGGAATGATTTCATGATGAAATGCCAATTTAAGACTTTTTTTAAGATAGCAGACAAGTCACGAAAACCATTCTCCCAGCTACTGCTCATTTTGTACAGAGTATTTTTTTTACAGACATGAACACAAACTGACAGAACAAAAACATTTGATTAAATACTATAAATCTGTATATGTGTGTGTGCATATGTGTGCATTTATATAATCAAACAATTTTTCATTATAAATAACACCCACTACATTACCTGCATGGTATTGAATTGGATCTGTTATGCTGCTCTATGGATATCGGTCATCACATTATATAAACCCACATTGGTGGACCACTAATTATACAACAACCCTGATCTATGGAGAGAGATATCAAACACGCAGATGATCCATACATCGCTGCTGAGGTGATAACTGTGTGTGTGTGTTCATCAGTCAGAACGGCTCCTCCGGGAAAGACCTGGCACACTCTTCTTTCCCAGCACAGTGTGAATGTGTGAGAGTGGACGAGTCCGGCTGCTGTTAATAGCGCTCTAATGCATGTAATGAGAGCAGAGAGCGTTCCTGAGCGCATTACATCCACACTCACAGATCATCACCAATCAATCCTGCCTTCATCTGCTGAGACACAAGAGCTCAGTGTGCTAAAACAACACAATGCCAAACTTACGCTCCGGTCCAAAACAGCATTTACTGCAAGTGAAACACACTTCAATAACAGTATAAGTGAACTTTAGGGGAAAGCATCATAAAACATATGATGAGTCCTTTAACACCTGACATCACCTGAAGCTCACTGTATTTCTGAAACTCCACTGTCTCTCTCACACACTGACATACACACAGAGAGAAAATAATAATAAAATAATATCTATCTATCTATCTATCTATCTATCTATAGTGGGTAAAATAAGTATTGAAATTTTCACCAGATGTCGGTAACAACCCAAGCAATCCATACATACAAATAAAACAAAACAAATAAGTTCAGAAATGAAGTTATGTGAAATAAAATGGAATGACACAGGGGGAAAAGTATTGAACACATGAAGAAAGGGAGGTGCAAAAAGGTATGGAAAGCAAAGACACCAGCTGAAATCTATCAGTGATTAGAAAGCAATCCTGCCACTTGTCAGTGGAAATTAATATTAGCTGGTTCAGTCCCAACATCTACAGTACCAGGATGATGAAGATGAAATAAGGGTGGACAATGATCCCAAACTCAGCCAAGGAAACTCTCGATTGGTTTCAGCGAAAGAAAGTAAAGCTGCTAGAATGACCCAGCCAATCACCTGACCTGAATCCAATAGAAAATAAGAACTACAGATCAGAGTTCATAGAAGAGGCCCACAGAACCGTCGAGATTTGAAAACTGTTTGTGTGAAAGAATGGGCCAAAATCACACCTGAGCAATGCGACTAGTGTCTCCATACAGGACGCGTCTTGAAGCTGTCATTACCAACAAAGGCAGTTGTGAAAATTTCATGTCAACAGCACCTTTAGAAATATATTTACTGAGAAAAATGGTGACGTGTTCAATACTTATTTTACCCGCTGTATATCTATCTTATATATATATATATATATATATATATACACACACACACACACACACTACTGTTCAAAAGATTGGGATCAGTAAGATTAAGATCAGTAATCTAAGTAAGATCAGTCAGAAAAAAAAAAAAATTTGAAATATTATTGAAATTTAAAATAACAGTTTCTATTTTAATATACTTTAAAATATAATTTATTCCTGTAAAGCAAAGCTGAATTTTCAGCATCATTACTCCAGTCTTCAGTCTCACATGATTCTTCAGAAATCATTCTAATATATTGATTTATTATCAGTGTTGGAAACAGTTGTGCTGCTTCATATTTTTTTGGAACCTGTAATACTTTTTTTCAGGATTATTTTATGAATAAAAAGTTAAAAAGAACAGCATTTATTCAAAATGGAAATCTTGTGTTACAATATACACTACAGTTCAAAAGTTTGGGGTCAGTAATTTTTTTTCTTTCTTTTTTTTTTTAATTAATGAATGCTTTTATTCAGCAATGATATGTTAAATGGATAAAAAGTGATAGTAAAGACTCATCTTGTTAGAAAAAAATTCTATTTTAAATAAATACTGTTCTTTATAACTTTTTATTCATCAAAGAATCCTGAAAACGTGTCACAGGTTCCAAAAAAATATTAAGCAGCACAACTGTTTCCAGCATTGATAATAAATCAGCATATTAGAATGATTTCTGAAGGATCATGTGACACTGAAGACTGGAGTAATGATGCTGAAAATTCAGCTTTGATCACAGGAATAAATTATACTTTAAAGTATATTAAAACAGAAAACCAATATTAGAAATTGAAATAATATTTCACAATATTACTGTTTTTTCTGCATTTTTGATCAAATAAATATAGCCTACAGCCAACGGCAGTGTATACACACACACACACACACACACACACACACTCTGATTTATATAATCCAAAATCGGATATTCAACTTCATAGTAACATTATCATTATCATAGAAAAATGCATTTCAGAGCATTACTGTAACTAAAATGTAAATGCATTTTAACATAAGTGAAAAAAATAAATCATAAAAGACAAAACAGACCACTGTAAGCTCCCTGTATTTCTGAAACTCCACTACCCATCTCAAATGGGTCCTGTCTGTCTTCTTTCCTCTTCTATTCCCCCTCATCCATAAACACCCATAATGGACACAATGAGGCTCCTGGAGCAGGAGGAGGCAGCTGGTGTCACTGACTCAAGCGCTCAAACTATTGTGTTCAGTGAGAATCAATCAGTGCTTCTCAGTGTAATTCCATTCTATTCACACAGGAGCAACGATTCAATCTGAAAATGGAAATGCCACTTTACTGGAGGATCGGTGAGGGAGGAAACCAGGCTCGAGGAACCAGCCGGTGTGGGAATGATGGAGCGACACCGTCGACAAAACCATCATAATCTTCACGTGGGCCACAAAACAAAACTTATGAGGATTTTATAGTCAAATCATAAAGCGGCCGTTCCCACTGTGATTGGTGGGATTCACATTCGCTCGCAACTTCTGAAAATCTGCGCACAAATGGGATGAACTGCTGGTAAAAAGGAGAAAGAGTAAAACAGCTCGCTTGCCGTAATAAATTAACATTCAGCATTCAACATTACCAAAAAAGGTTATGAAAAATAAAACTAGCCGTGGGAAAATATTAGTGCGTAAAATACAAACAAAAAATATTACTGTGCACTAAAATATCAAAGAAAACTCAAAATTACATTAGTGTTATATTTGTTATTCTCTCTCTCTCTCTGTCTCTCTCTCTCTCTCTCTCTATATATATATATATATTCATATACACACACACACACACATACAAATAATATACAAAATTACATAGTAATACATATGTAAACATATTTAGTACATTGTTTATTAAATATATATATTTTTAATTCACACTGGATATTCTGATTTACATGAACATTTATTTACTGATTTGCAATATTATTTTTATATATTATAGATCTATATAATATTTTTGTATCAATATTTTCGATATATAGTAACATTTATAATATTATTTTAAATTAATATTGGATATTCTCATTTAATAATTCAGAGCCTTATTATTTTGAGACTTTGAAGAGAAGATGCAAGGTTAAAGTGAGCAAAACCGGCTGAAAGACGTAACTAAAGTTAAATCTAAAGTTAGCACTTATGAGCTAAGAAACCACACAGAAACCTTAAATAAACCTTAAAAAAATACACATGGCAGAATTTAATTTCGCTCTCCAGCCACAGTCCTGTTATCACAACTTACTCGCTAAACCGACTCTTGACACCGCAGAAGACACTCGGCTCAAAAAAGGCAATTTTTCATTCCCCCTGCAACAGAAAAACTAAAGTCTCCGACCGTCTCTGTGTCAATTTGGCAATCAGAGCCAGTTTGAGCCATTAAGCGAGTGAATTACGACCGTTTCCACGGCTCTGCGTGAGCGTGAACCAGCAATCGGAGGTAAAGAGATCTGATCCTAATGCTCTTTTCTTCCGCGAGCTCGTCTAAGAGGCTGAGATTTCCCAGCGGAGGGAGAACAGAGTCTTTCCTCCAGCGAGCGCTAATGACTGTCTCTCAGTAATGACACCGCCAGGGGAGCAGCGAATAATCGGGTCGCCCCGATCGAGTGGGGGGTTGAAGATCCGGTCAGCTTCCTTAACTGCCGCTTGCCTCTCTCTCCATCCGTCTTCCTCCATCTCTAGCACCCGTGTGATTGTCACCGAGCCTGTCTAATTGGCACGAGGAGCCCCTCTTTCTGCTGCTGCCAGAGGTGAATCCCTGAATCATTGATGGAGGCGTTTGGAAGAGGCCCGGTCTGGTGTCTGGGTAATGGAGTAAAGCTACACCCACAGCGGGGCTCGGGATCAGGGTTAGATCACATCTAGAGTAACCAAAGATGTGCCATAAAATGACTGCATTCATGTGCACAACAACTTTGTTTTGCTTTGTTTTTCAACTGTCACATGGTTCAAACTGTATCCACCTTTTCCTAAAAGCCTATGGGGGAGGCTTCCGGTTCATTAGCTGCTATAGGAAAATAACAAGAAGAATAACAACGTGCAGTAAACGGTAAAACTGTTTGCATTACAAACCAGTGTCTTCATAACTAAGATAATACACTAAAATAATATGGTAAGACACACCCATTTTCAATATCGAACAGTTTTGTACAGCTATAAATATCTGGAAGCAAATGAGACCGGAAGCAAGACCCATACAATTTACAAATGGCCGCGCCCTTTTTTTACGGGAAGAATAAGGTGGATATTACAGTGAACAAAATTATAAACGCAACACTTTCGTTTTTGCCCCCATTTTTCATGAGCTGAACTCAAAGATCTAAGACTTTTTCTATGTACACAAAAGGCCTATTTCTCTCAAATATTGTTCACAAATCTGTCTAAATCTGTGTTAGTGAGCACTTCTCCTTTGCCGAGATAATCCATCCACCTCACAGGTGTGGCATATCAAGATGCTGATTAGACAGCATGATTATTGCACAGGTGTGCCTTAGGCTGGCCACAATAAAAGGCCACTCTAAAATGTACTGTTTTACTGTATTGGGGGGTCCGGGGGTGTCCGAAAACCAGTCAGTATCTGGTGTGACCACCGTTTGCCTCACGCAGTGCAACACATCTCCTTCGTATAGAGTTGATCAGGTTGTTGATTGTGGTCTGTGGAATGTTGGTCCACTCCTCTTCAATGGCTGTGCGAAGTTGCTGGATATTGGCAGGAACTGGAACACTCTGTCGTATACGCCGATCCAGAGCATCCCAAATATGCTCAATGGGTGACATGTCCGGTGAGTATGCTGGCCATGCAAGAACTGGGATGTTTTCAGCTTCCAGGAATTGTGTACAGATCCTTGCAACATGGGGCCGTGCATTATCATGCTGCAACATGAGGTGATGGTCGTGGATGAATGGCACAACAATGGGCGAGTGGCCTTTTATTGTGGCCAGCCTAAGGCAGACCTGTGCAATAATCATGCTGTCTAATCAGCATCTTGATATGCCGCACCTGTGAGGTGGATGGATTATCTCGGCAAAGGAGAAGTGCTCACTAACACAGATTTAGACAGATTTGTGAACAATATTTGAGAGAAATAGGCCTTTTGTGTACATAGAAAAAGTCTTAGATCTTTGAGTTCAGCTCATGAAAAATGGGGGCAAAAACAAAAGTGTTGCGTTTATAATTTTGTTCAGTGTATGTCAGCGTTAGCTCGTGATATCACATTCATAACATTTCAAACCTGCATTCATCCTTCTTTTTGAACATGAAAGGATATTTTATTTTCCACATAATGAAAGCAGACTGTGAACTACATTCTAAAAGTTGAAATTTAAGCAAATCTAAGCTTTTAAATCTCATGAGAGCTCTCCATTCTCATTTGCTTTCATGTATAGTCAGTGCTGGGTAGTAACTGATTACATGTAATCTGGATTACGTAATCAGAGTCAAAATATTAAGTACTTGTAATCAGATGATATTACATTTAAAAAATGCTCATAATCAGATTGCAGTTACTTTTTTATGGATTACATGATAATATATTCACACAATGGCAGCACATTCAAGTTTATGTGATAAAAACGATTTGGGTCAAAAGTAATCTAAAAGTAATCAAAAGTAGTCTGATTACATTATCTAATGTGTGTAATCCAGATTATGTTTCTCTATAATTTATCAGCATGTAATTTGTAATCAGTAGCGGACTACAATTTGTAAGTAACCTTCCAAGCACTGTGTATATTCAAGAATTACTGATACCGAAGGTTATTTGTTCTGAGTAAAATTCCTGGAACTTTAATGGTATAGAGTGTAGATGATGTATATTTATAGGCCAAAACCCATTAACGAGTTAGCATTTTAGCACTTCCAGTTCAATCATCTTGAATTTAACGGGCTTATGTGATCTAACAAACTCAAAAAAATAAATAAAAAATTAAGCTAAACAAGTGACTAAATGGGACTACGGAGGTTATTGGGACATTAAATGTCATCACAAGAACAGATAAATACATCTACTTACTCTTTAGAATCAAGCTCTTACAAACTCAAACTTTCAGGAAATATGAGAAGCTTAATGATGGTGACCCTGAAGTCATGCAACTGTGTTGTTTGTTATAGCCTATGTTTAGCTTTTTACTTCCGCCGATTGTATTTACTGTAGGCTTCAAAATTCATGAGATCCATGTTCATTTGTGAAGATTATCATGAGGAACAAAACGTGTAAGTATCAAAGTTTTGTTGGTCAATGTGTGGAACGACAATGAGGTTGAGTAAATAAATGATCACAGAATATTAATAGGATATTAGAATATTTAGGTGACTAGCTGTAAATCTTTCTGCACTGCAAGAAATGTAAATCTTAACAGCATTGCTATTGTTATTGCTAACTAAAACTAAAATCGAAACTATTACAATTGCATCTGAAATAAACATTATAAACGTATTATTTCTGTAATTTTTTTGTTAAAGTTTAATTACTAAATTACTAAAACTACAATAAAAGTTCATTAAAGAAAAATATAGAAATAAATACTACTAAATAACACAGTATTTTGTCTCATTTTCCATGTAGAATATCAAATAAAAAAAAATCTGTAAAACAAGATTAATTTCCTTGAGAAGCGAGACTGCATAAGATATTACATTTTGTTTTCACAGATTGTCTTTAACACAAGTGTATTTTGTCCTACTACACTCACATTCTTTATGTGTTTGTTTTTAAATCTGTCAGTGCCAGAAGGCAAAACACACTTATATTCAACTAATATTTTATGCAGAGTTGCTTCTCGAGAAGATTTATCTTGTTTCAAGGATATTGAGACGTGTTGACTGGAAAACAAGGAAAAAAGCTCAATTAAAAACTCATTGTGAAGTCATTTTTTGCAGTGTGGAGGCAGGTAACACGAGCATCTGAATCACACCGATTTGATTCCAGACAAAAAAATGAGCTGTGAGTGAAAGACGAGACCCTGTGGTCCGGAGTAAACCACTTAACCTCAGATTATCGGCCTGTGCATCACATTAAATGAACGAAACCTGATAAAATAACACCTAACCCGATGTTTCCCACACGCAAGTACACAGAGAAGCACTAAAACACCTGCTTTGCTTCATAAATGCAGATGCTGATGAGATAAACAATGCATCTGGAAAGAAGTATCATACTGGATCCATATTATATGCATCAGCTGAAGTTTTACTTCAACGAAGAACTTTCTAAAGTGTATTTTGCTGCTTAAAGATGAGCATATCTATCAGTAGCATCAGCAGAAAGGAGTTGTTTATTACCCACGGTTAATTAGCATTCAAAACTAGACTAGGCTAGCGAATCAGACGACTGTTTGTGAAAGATGTTTGTCCAGTCGTGGCAGATTTCTTTTTATCTGTGGTGAGCTGCAGATGCCTGTCAGCGCCGGTGATGTGTGATCAAAGCGCGGCCATCCCAAACGGATAAATCCCCCGCTTGCACCTCTTCATCCGCCACAGAAGGAATAATTGCGGTGGCTTTGTACAGCGACACACGAGAAAACACAGACGCCGAGAGGAGAAGAGAAAAGGGCAGCGGCCTGGTGAAGTAATTAACCAGCACCGCTTGTCTCACATGGCAGAGTCCATTATGTTTACGTCGGGCCACAGGGAGCCGCGGACACACAAACCTTGCAGATTAGAGGCGCTTTCCCTCACGCAAACACTTTCTCTTCCGTTTGCAATCTACAACACAGCGAAAGCAGCAGCTATTGATCCATAACACACACACACACACACACACAGGCTCAGTTTCTGAGGGGAAAACAGCAGTAAATCACTGTGAGTGGATACAAATCACAGCAGGAAGGTCTGGATGGGCTCGTCAACATTTAATAACACCGTTTGCAGCCATATGGTATTGATATTTCTCAAACATTCTGGTCAGAGTTTGTTTTAAACGCAAAGCCAAACTAACTAAGGTTAATGCAATTCGTTTGAAGCTTCTGCGCCAGAAAAGTCATTAATTTGAATTGCAAAATAACGACACTTCTCTCATCTTCCATTGGTTGGACAAATCATTAGCCCCGCCCCAAAACTCACACCATTGGTTGCGTTAATGTTGTTGTGTGAGTTACAATGTTGCTTCCTACTTAAAGGAAATTAATATATATATTTTTTTTCAGCAAGGATGCATTAAATTGTTTGTAATGTTACAAAAGTTTTCTGTTTCAAATAAATGCTGTTTTTGGAACTTTGTTCATCAAAGAATCCTGAAAAAATAAAATGTATAATGCTTTCCACATAAATATGAAGCAGCACAACCGTTTTCAACGTTGTTAATGTGACACTGAAGACTGGAGTAATGATGCTGAAAATTCAACTTTGCATCACAGGAATAAATTACGTTTTACAACAAATTCACAGAGAAAACAGTTATTTTAAATTGCAATATTTCACAATTGTATGTTCTTTTACTGTATTTTTGATCAAATAAATGCAGCCTTTATGAGAATAAGAGACTTCTTTCAAAAGAATTTTAAAAGTCAAATGCAAATAGATGCAAATAGATGCGAGAAAGACAACCAACTGCAATTCAGAATGCAATAATTATGACATCACTGCCGCTGCTTAGAATGCTGAACATTCAATGTAATAGAGATTTTCGAATTTGAATCATAAATTTATTTAAAAAGTTTACAAAAAGAAAAAACTATATGCACATTTGAGACTAAAGTGATGTATAAAACTGTCTGTATCATGGTTCAGGCTAAATTAATTGCAGTAGTTTAAAGGGGTCATATGATGCGATTTAAATTTTTCTTTTCTCTTTGGAGTGTTACAAGCTCTTGGTGCATAAAGAAGATCTGTAAAGTTGCAAAGACTAAACTCTTAAATCCAAAGAGATATTCTTTATAAAAGTTAAGAGTCAGCCACACCTACCTAAAACGGCTCGTTCTAACACGCCCCCACATATCTACCTCACTATGTGGGAAGATTTGCATAACACCACCCAAATGTTCAAAACCGCATAAACACATTTCATTACACCAAATACACAAAATAATGTTCTTTTTAGCAACATCATATGACCCCTTTAATAATTAGTTAATGGTTTAGAACAAACCCAGAGCAGAATGCTTGTGGAAAATGAACACTGTAAACAGAGCGAATGTTTACATGACATGAACAAACCTCTTTAGTCACATTTACATGCTACTGGCCATTACTTCCATTACTGACAAACCACAACACAAAGTCTTCAATTCAAATGTAACAGGCCTGTATGTTGCATCAGTTGCTTCAATATACAAAATACTGATTCTAACCACAGTTATTTTGTCAAAAATATGCCTAAAATATCTCAGCTCCAGTGTTTCTGATTAGCAGCAAAATGCATGATGTATGTGTAATGTGATTAAAACCACTACTCGTAGTATTTTACTTTGATTATGGCTTCTAGGATAGGATCAGGACTATGTTTGGAGATTTGGAGAAATGTAGCATTACATCACTCATCAATGGATGCTCTGCAGTGAATGGGTGCCGTCAGAATGAGAGTCCAAACAGCTGATAAAAACATCACAATAATCCACAAGTAATCCACACCACTCCCATCAGTTAATGTCTTGTGAAGAGAAAAGCTGCGTGTTTGTAAGAAACAAATCCATTAAGATGTTTTTTAAATTCAACCCTTTGCTCTTGGCCAAAATACAAGTCCACGATCCATAATAACACTTCTTCCAGCGAAAAAGTCCATCTCCTGTTGTTTCTCACATTAAAATCCACCCACATTTTTGTTTGGCCCAACAGCTTGACCTGTGGATATTTCTCCTGATACAGATGAAACAACTTTTTCACAGAGGAGAAAACAATATTATTGACTCATATTTTAGCCAAAAAAAATAATAATAATGATGAAAACATGCAGCTTTTTGCTTCACAGGATATTAATTGGACTGGAGTGGTATGGTTTACTTGTGGATTATTGTGATGTTTTTATCAGCTGTTTGAACTCTCATTCTGATGGCACCCATTCACAGCAATTATCAGCAAATTGTAATTTTTGGGTGAACTATAGGGCTGGGTAAAAAATATTGATATCTCGATATTAATCGATTCTCATTTTTATGGAACAATATCGATTCTTAAATCCCAAGAATCGATTAGTCTTGCCTGTTTTCAATTAATGGATGGAACATTGAAGGGCACCTCCCATCCAATATATCGCAATAAGCATTGTGCTTTGGTACTTTTAATATGAAACAAAGTCTCAGGTTTCAAATTCTGTCCATTGTATTGCAATATTCAAACAATAAATGCCGATTTGGCGCTGTTTACTGTGGAGTGACAGATCGCTGTAGCGCCTCAGTTCAACAGACGCGGCAGCGCGAGGCGCGGGTGAACTGATCATCTCCTCCACATTAATACCTGTTTCAGCACAAAATAAATATGACTAAACATCTGAAGGTAAGTTAAAAGAAAGAGTACAACTTTACAATCTGTATCCTATGCACCATATAACATATTCATTATAAATTTTACTGTTCTTCAATGTTTAATTTATGTTTGAATAAAAAGTTTTTATGACAGCCACCATTATGTTTATATATAATTAAAAAAAAAAATATATATAAATAAAAATTACTTTATTATTTAAAAAACTTAATTAAGTGTAATTTTAACAAATCAGTCAATTTTAACCTTCAATATTATAGTAATGCAGTACCAACTGACTCTCGTGTATAGTTTACAGCATTAGTTGAGAGATTTTTTTTTCCTTTAGAAAATTTGGCATGTACTGTGCCAGACGTATATCCAAAATAATCGACATTGAATCGAATTGAATCGAATCGCAAGCTTGCGAATGAGAATCGAATCGAATCAAATCGAATCGTGAAATTTGTGTCAAAACCCAGCCCTAGTGAACTATTCCTTTAAGAAAAAACAAACAGTCAGGTTGTGTGTTGTAGGTTCACTTCAGTTTTTCCAGTGTAACTTGCATCAGCTTTGGCTTAATAATTTATGAGTAAAAATGAATAAATTATAAATATTAAGATAAATATTTAAAAGTTAACATTCCTCATTTTGCGCATGCATGCACACAGAGTCAGTCTAAAAAGCATTGTGAAGCTGTGCATAATTAGTTAGTCTGCTAACCAAGAGAAACCTATTAAATCAATGTTGAATGAGTTTAAAAAGGGTAATAAAGAGTTTATTGCCCCCCCCGGACAAACAAGGATGATTATGTTTTGTTTAGACAAGTGCACACATTCAAGGACTAAAACACAGAGCCTTTGCACTAACGCAGATTTTAGAAGAACAGAGGAAATCAACAGGCCAATGCAAAATGCCATTTTACATGTGCAAATCAGCTGCCAATTTAAACACTGCATACATCTACCTAAAGCAACGTGCATGGAATCGATGTAACGTAAGGTGCCATCATGAAATATTGAGAAACATTGAGCACTCTTTGGCTGTGTGCTTGAATAATGCCACTGCAATTAAAATAAAGCATTGCATTACTGCGAAACAATACAAGATAAGAGAGTTTGAGCAGATATCAAACATTATCAATATTACACATGCGCTCTTTGATCAGCGTGTTCATGTTGAGCTCAAACAGACTGAGCGAGCAGGAGGAGAGGATGAACAGTCAAACCGAGAGCATTTGTACAGCTGAACGCTGTATGAAATATTCATTCACTAAGTGCTGCTGGATTGTGCTCTGTGAGCTCAGGTCATGACGGGACGAGCTCGACATCACAAAACACACGGACAGATGCTTAACACAGAAATATAGTCTATCGATCATCATCTGTGACGGATTTGATCACATTGCTGAGTGAAAATACATGCATGACAGACTTTAGACTGAGAGGACTGCACAATGTTTATTGCAATAAAACCAAATTTGTTAATATGATATTCTATGAACTTTAACAGAGGATGCATAAAAATAAATGCTGTATGTAAAAGGCTTTATGCTTTAGAAGCTGTTCAGATATTGACAATTTATATTTACTACCATCAAACATTTGGGGTTGGTAAGATATTTTAATGTTTATGACAGAAGTCTCTTCTGCTCACCAAGGCTGTATTTATTTGATTAAAAATATCGTAAAAAAACGTGAAATTGTTAAATATTTTTACAATTTAAAATTTCAGTTTTCTATGTGAATATATTGTAAAATGTAATTTATTCCTGTGATCAAAGCTGAATTTTAAGCATCGTTACTCCAGTCTTCAGTGTCACAGAAATCATTCTAATAAACTGATTTGCTGCTCAAGAAACCCTTTGGATTGTTATCAATGTTGAAAACAGTTGTGCTGTTTCATGTTTTTGTGGAAACTGAGACACACTTTTATTTTTCTGGATCCTTTGATGAATAGAAATTTCAAAAGGGCAGCATTTATTTGAAACAGAAATGTATTGTAACATTATAAATGTCTTTACTGCCAAAAAGTCTAAGCTAACTGATGTCTAATAATGCAGCAGCGATCACAAGGCCAGCTCTTTATTGTTAATAAATGAGACATCTCCATCACTGAATTAGACATGAAAACATTGAGTTCAGGAGCACAGAGACACAGCGTTCCTGCTCTGCTCCCGAAACACATGGATCAGACAGCAGAGGTCCACACGGATATTATACTGAAACATGAAGCAGGTCCTTAAATGACACCCGGCTCGACTCGACCCAAACAGTGCTGAGACACTTACAGTCTAATCAAATATGAAGGAGTGTGTGCAAAACGTCTACTTGAAACACATAATTTGTACACAATGACATGACTCTCTTCTCCATCATTTGATGAATTAGAAACAGTTCAATACGCAAACATCTGTAGCATAATGTTAATTTTGCAAGAAGTTTTGTGACTAAGACAAAATATGCCTAATTTACATATAAAGGAGGTGTATTTGCATGGAAACGAATGGCAAAAATGGCCCATCTGATTAATGAATTTGCTCCAAAATATTAATAATATTTTTTTCAAGAATTACACCTTAAGTTATCCATTAAAAACTGACTGACATCCAGCGAGAAACCAGTTTATAACAGACCTATTGTAGAAAGGAAGAAAAATCACAAATCAAATCTCCTTGATGTCTCAGATGTTTCTTCTAGGCCTGCAGTGAGACTAAATAGAGAGCAAATGGAGAATTGTGCTGAAGTCTCCTGCTTATCAGATGTTTCTCCTGAGAAAAAGACTCCAGTAATCTCACGTCTTCTCTAAACTCTGCTCAGATTTGTTAAGATACCAAAGTCAGACATCAAGTGTCAGATCTCAGTATGATCTCAAACCTTTCTTGTCAAATGATCCGAGCTGCTCTCCATAGTCATTTTATAGCTCTACAGACCTAGCTTTCCAAATTCATTTTAAGAGAAACATCAGAGACAAGTTGATACTAAAAAGAAACCATTACGCTTCAATCAAACTGTGGTTAATGTGAACTCAAACAATTATCATCAGACAATCTGAGCTGCTATCCACATTCATTTTATAGCTAGATCTAGCTGTATGTCTCCAAATCAACTTTTGGAAAAAGATCTGAGACAAAGTTGATGCTGAAACAAACCAAAAGCTCCCTTAAGTCTCCCGAGCTAGGAAAGAGTAATCTCTGTGCAATAGCACTTAAAGGGGTCATATGATGCGATTTCAAGTTTTCCTTTCTCTTTGGAGTGTTACAAGCTCTTGGTGCATAAAGAAGATCTGTAAAGTTGCAAAGACTAAAGTCTCAAATCCAAAGAGATATTCTTTATAAATCATCCATAGAAAAGAAAAATCACACAGGAGATCCTAGTGATATCTCAAATGTTTCTCCAAGAATTCAGTGAGTTTGGAAAGAGTGCAAATGATGTCATCAGATCTCAGTTTCATTCTAGAGGTTCAAAAGAGATCTCAAACTGTGCTCAGCAGTCTACAATCAACCATCAGAGATCTCAATATGAGCTAAAACATTTCTCATCAAATGATCTGAGCCATTCTTCACATTCATTTTATAGCCCTATAGATGTAGCTTTACATCGCCAAACAAATTTTTGGAGAACACAAGATGAGACAGAGATGAATAGAGTGCAAATGGAGTCACCATATCTCTTTAGAGTTTAAAAAAGAGATCTAAATGCCTCAAATCCACAATCAAGTGTCAGAAATCTCAATATGAACTCAAACCTTTCTCATCTACACATTTATTTGAGCTCTATACTCTTACTGGATGACACATTTGTGCCCATTTTTATTTCTCAAAGAATTTTTGAATTTAACGTGATACTAAAAGGAAACCAAAAGCTCCTGAGTAACAACTGAGCAATATACAGTAATGTAGTAGTATTATAGTATTTTCTTTTCTCACGCAAGTGGACATGAGAAACACCCATTACTGACCACTGAGACCATCATCACACAGTACGTTCACTAATTTATGTCCCGCACACACACACACACACACACACACACTCCACTGATGCCAGCAGGAAGTTGCTTTCATTTGCAATTCAGCTCATAGCGAGAGGAGCTACAGATCAATACAGCAGCAATTATGAGCAACACGAGACGAGAGCAGCAGATACACACCATCATCACACACACACACACAACAATAACAGAGAGGCACAGTTAATAATCCACATCACACTGAAAACAACTGTAGAGAGTCACTCACAACTTCACATGTGACACACAAACACGACTTTCTAAAGCGAGTGAGTAAAGACCTGCTGAAGTCTGCGCTCATTTACCAGCATGTGAACAGAAGTGATCTGCTGTCTTCTGTCAGACCTACAGGCCACAATCTGATGAGTGGATGTTCTCCTACAACATCACACCGATGCTTTCCAGGAGCCCTGAGATCCAATAAAGCACCGTATTCCAGCGGCTGCTGTGACTAAATCTGTGTGATTTGAGCGGGACGCCGAGGGCCCTCATTACACACCACACACACACACAAACACACAACAGACAGAGAAACACTGCTGGATACCTGAGTGTGATTCAGGGTTGTGCACCATTCAGAACTGAATTAGGAATGCTTTTAAAATTGATCTCAATGTAAACTGAATTTGATTTTGTTTTAATTAAAATGGACTGAATTACAAATAAATTCATTTTTTAGTATTGATTACCCAAAAACATGGGCATACACACTACTCATGAGATATTTACAGAAGCATTAGTTGATATTAATAATCAAAATATAATACACGTTTGAAATGGCACCAACAATGTTGTATTCAACTTACTAAGGGTCAGTTAGTTAATTTATGAACATTTTTATTAATTAATCAAATCTATTAATCTATTATCTATTTTGATTCATCTATAAATCAAAAATCCTGAAAAATAAAATGCATCACAGTTTACACAACAATATGAAGCAGCACGACTGTTTTCAACACTGAAAATAATCAGATGTGTTTCTTTAGCAGCAAATCAGCATATTAGAATGATTTCTGAAGGATCACGTGACACTGAAGACTGGAGTAATGATGCTGAAAACTCAGCTTTGCATCACTACAATAAATTAAATTTTACAATGTATTCACATAGAAAACAGTTTAAAAATGTAAAGATATTTCACATTCCTCTTCAGGAACTCGAGCTGCGTCGGAAACGCTAGGGGAACGCCTTCTGTGACCACGCTCTGAATAACATGTGAAATCAGTCCAATAGCTGAGCGGGACGTCACGGGCGGGTGACGTCATGACCAGGAAGCTATAAAAGCACGTGCGGCGGAGCCAGCGTCAGCTTTCTGTCATTCAGCGAAGCGCTCTGTGTGTGTCAGTCATATTTATTGTTGTCTGTCAATTGTGAAAGTCTATAAGCTCCAGCTATGTCTAAGCTCATGCAAAGACAAAGCATTTCAAGGGTGAGAGCAAGCCACGTTGTAAGGTTGTGTGTTCCTCCCTGCCCAAAGAAAACGTTATATTGTGAGTGGGGATACACACAGCCTGTGCGTGGTTTGCTTGGGAGCAAGCTAAAACGTCACCCGAATCCGCAGCTTCAAATAAATTATCCACAGCGAGCATATCTGTCAGTTACCGCCCGGCAACGTAGCGGCACTGAGAGGCTCGCGGCCTCTGCGGAGGTCCCCAGAGCAGCTAGTTCGGTCGTCCCCTGTTGGCGTGCAGACGCTTCAAGGCACCGAACTAGCCGTTCTGGGCACACCAGAGATCAGTCTCGAGAGACTGATTCCCTTAGTAGATTATTTAGCAGCGTGGAAGCTACTGCCAAATGTATCTCAATGGGTCCTGCGTACTGTAGAAAGAGGCTACGGAATCCAGTTCGGTTCTTGTCCGCCTCGATTCAACGGGGTCACCCCCACGCTAGTGGGTCCCGAGCAGGCTCTGGTATTAGAACAAGAAGTAGTTACTCTCTTAAGGAAGGAGGCCATCGAGGTGGTCCCTCCGCACGAGATAGAGTCCGGGTTCTACAGCCGTTACTTCATTGTTCCGAAGAAGGATGGGGGGTTGCATCCTATTTTAGATCTGCGCCTATTGAACCGCTCAGTCATGCGACTGAAGTTCAGCACACTTGCACTCAAACAGGTAGTGTCTCAGACCAAGTCCGAGGACTGATGTGTCACGATCGATCTAAAAGATGCACATATCTCCATCCTTTCTCATCATAAGAAGTTCCTGAGGTTTGCTTTTGGGGGCAAAAGCCTACCAATGCTGGTTCTTCTTTAGGCCTTGCACTCTCACCCCACACTTTCACGACTCAACCACATCGACGATTGGTTGATATTAGCTCAGTCAGAGCGAATGGCGGTTTGACATCGAGATGTCATTCTCGCTCACACGAAAGAACTGGGGTTAAGACTTAACGCCAAGAAAAGTGTGCTTTCTCCAGTACAGAGAACCACTTATCTGGGCGTGGTGTGGGATTCGACCACGATGCAGGCATGTATGTGAACTAGGGTTACATACGTAACCTGAGACGATTTTACTGTTTTTATGAACAAATAAATGCAGCCTTGGTGAGCATAAAAAGGCTTCTTTCAAAAATATCACGGAGTTAATTATTTAATCACTAATTTAGTTTGATTTTCTGTGAGCTCACACGCTCTGAAAGTCTTGAGTGCCTTACAGTCCACTGGGTTTCTCCAGATGATCAAATTACACCCACCACAACAACCCACTCACACAAAGTGAAGTGGACTGAATCATTCAGAGTGTGCTGTTTACTCTAATAAAGCTATGTGATGGACCTTGTGACCCATTAGGCTCCGCCTTCAGCATACTAATTATCCCCAGCACCGACTGATTCATTTAGACCTCAGTAATAATAATCTAAGCATACAACTGGCCAATTAGCATAGGGAAATGAGCTTTAAGGTTACACATACAGACACACACACAGGAACTTGTTTTCCTCCACCGCCAGGAATTAGCATCAATATTTATTTTTCTCCTCTCATTTCAACTCATGATCATTTACATGCTAATTGCTGCAATTTGCATAGAGCCAAAGCAATTACCTACCAAAGTCACACATGGAGAACACCAGTGGCGCTAGTAACTTAACTACAACCTTCAGTAGCATGACAGCAGTTACTCTATTTTAGTTCCTCTCATTCCACAAAAAAAAATAAATAAATAAATACATACATATTTTACATTTAATGGCATTAAGAGCAAACATTTCACATTTAATTTTCACATTACAAAGAGTTTATATTTCACAAATTCTGTCTTTTTCTTGCAGTTTTTTTCTTACAAACCCTTTGTTAGATTCTGAGGAATACATCAAATAAATTGCGGGATATAAACTCCAAATTGCAAGAAAAAAGTCAAAATGGCAGGATATAAACTCGGAATTGCAAAGAAACCAAAGTTAGAATTGTAGGATATAAACTCGGAATTGCAAGGAAAACAAAAGTTAGAAATGCAGGATATAAACTCGGAATTTGCAAGGGAAAAAATCAGAATTGCAGGATATAAACTCGGAATTGCAAGAAAAAAGTCAAAATTGCAGGATATAAACTCGGAATTGCAAGAAAAAAGTCAGAATTGCAGGATATAAACTCGGAATTGCAAGAAAAAAAGTCAAAATTGCAGGATATAAACTCGGAATTGCAAGCAAAAAGTCAGAATTGCAGGATATAAACTCGGAATTGCAAGAACAAAGTCAGAATTGCAGGATATAAACTCAGAATTGCAAGACAAAAGTCAGAAATGTGGGATTTAAACTCGGAATTGCAAAGAAAACAAAAGTTAGAATTGCAGGATATAAACGCGGAATTGCAAGGAAAAAGTCAGAATTGCAGGATTTAAACTCGGAATTGCAAAGAAAAACAAAAGTCAGAATTGCAGGTTATCAACTCGGTATTGCAAGACAAAATCTGAAATGCGGGAAATAAACTTGGAATTGCAAGAAAAAAAGTCAGAATTGTGGGAAATAAAGTTGGAATTACAAGAAAAAAAAAAGTCAGAATTGCAGGATTTAAACTCGGAATTGCAAATTAAAAACAAAAGTTAGAATTGCAGGATATAAACTCGGAATTTCAAGGAAAAAGTCAGAATTGCGGGATTTAAACTCGGAATTGCTAAGAAAAACAAAAGTCAGAATTGCAGGATATAAACTCGGAATTGCAAGACAAAATCAGAATTGTGGGAAATAAACTTGGAATTGCAAGAAAAAACGTCAGAATTGTGAGAAATAAAGTTGGAATTACACGAAAAAAAAAGTCAAAATTGCGAGATATAAACTCGGAATTGCAAAAACAAAAGTCAGAATTGCAAACTCTGAATAGTCAGAATTGTGAGAAATAAAGTTGGAATTACACGAAAAAAAAAGTCAAAATTGCGAGATATGAACTCGGAATTGCAAAAACAAAAGTCAGAATTGCAAACTCTGAATTACAAGAAAAAAGTCAGAATGGTAAAGAATTGTAAAATAAAAAGTCGCAATTATCTTTATTTTTTATCCTCTGCCAGAAAAGGTTTCCATAAGTTCAATTCATTTTAGTTCAATTTAGTGATAAAAAAAAAAAAGCCAACTTAGGCTGCAGTGCAGGATCTGACATCATCTGTTTTGCTGAAAGATAAAATACTGCTGTTCATCACTATGTTTCCAGACTCCACATACTAGTTTTATTTGCTGAAATGCTTTGGTTGAATCAATGCTGTCGCTCTGATGGATCTCAGTCAGGACAGCAACTTTAATCTGACGTGAATGAAAACGAGGCTGAAGGACTAACGCGTGCTTGCACTGTTGTGTGTCAATCATTCAGACAACAAAGTATTGACCACATTGAGCGGACTGGACGTCTCTCCATCACAGACCCGCTCTCATTCACATCAAATTAAAATTAACATCTACCCGCACAAAGATCCTTTGAGATTGCCATTGATTTTGTCCTGTTAAATACTGCTCTGATTGAAAATAAAACCCAATTACATAATCTGATAGCTACTGTATATGTTTAAAACGATACTGCTCCTTTTAATAGTTTCAGAGCAGCTTGACTAGTTCAACTGCTTTAAATCACCAGAAGATTCTAGTTTGACTTGCTACAGTTTCAAAGTAAATTCCATAAACACTGATGCAGATATAAACACATAAAAAAGATCCTCTACATACTTTTTCCTGTTTAATTTTAGTATTATTTGTCAGCATCATCATTATGTCTTAAATTTTGGTTATAGATTGATTTTGGTTAATCTTCAAAACACAAATTAAGATATTAATTTAATCCTAATTTAAGGGGGGGGGGGAAACAGGCAGAATAAATAAATTTACACTCTTCTGTGTCTCTGTATTTAAAGGAATAGTTCATCCAAAATGAAAATTTGCTGAGAATTTACTCAGCATCAAGCCATCAAAGCTGTAGATGAGTTTCTTCATCAGAACAGATTTGGAGAAATGTAGCATTACATCACTCATCAATGGATCCTCTGCAGTGAATGGGTGCCGTCAGAATGAGAGTCCAAACTGCTGATAAAAACATCACAATAATCCACAAGTAATCCACACCACTCCATCAGTTAATGTCTTGAGAAGAGAAAAGCTGTGTTTGTAAGAAACAAATCCATCGTTAAGACATTTTTAACTTCAAACCATTGCTTCCACCTAAAATACAAGTCCGTAACCCATAATACTGCTCCTCCAGTAAAAAAAAAAAAAATGTGGGTGGATTTTGATGTGAGAGACAACAAGGGGTGGGCTTTTTAACTGGAGGAAGCGTTATTATGGGTTATGGACTGAAACGACAGTTTAAAGTAAAAAAATCTTAATAATGGGTTTGTTTCTTACAAACACCCAGCTTTTCTCTTTACAAGAGATCAACTGATAGACTTGAGTGGTGTGGAGTCTCAATCTGACGGCACCCATTCACTGCAGAGGATCCACTGCTGAGCAACTGATGTGATGCTACATTTCTCCAAATCTGATGAAGAAACAAACTCATCTACATCTTAGATGGCCTGAGGGTGAGAACATTTTCAGCAAAGTTTCATTTTTGGGTGAACTATTCCTTTAAATGACAGACTTTGAAAACACAATAGCCATAAAACCAGCTGTGCGTTCAGATCAAAACACACACACACACACACACACACACACGTATATCCAGGGCAGGAAGTATTGGAGCTGACACGCATTTACCTGGATAAAGAATCGTAACCTGATCTCAGAAACTTCAGCTAATGATGGCTTCAGCTCCGCTGACACAGGCCTGTCTCGTCCTGTTCTCCTTCTCGTCTCGTCTGTTGAGATCTGACAGCATGTGTACAGTGGAAGTGAATTATACTGGAGATTCTTATTAAGTCATTCAGCAGTAAAACCCGAAGGTCTGGACTCGACTCAAAGCCTTTTGTTGTGTAGACGCATCACTTCCTGTGAGCACAGTTCACTTCAGCCAGCAGACGAGCGAGACACTGACACGACACTCAGAGAAAGAGTCAAGAGCACACATATAGAGCGGCCCGTACCAAACTCAATAACCGGCTCTCGATAATCGAGTTAAACTGTGGATCGGCTCCAAATCTTAGTGAGTTGCTCTAACTAGATCTCAGTGCAGGAGGATTTATTCTGTGCTTACTGGAACTCGCTAATTTCATCATGTCTTTATACCAGCGAAAGTATCACTGTACCAATTCATGCTGTTTCTTATATTGGAAGGTGATTGCTGTGACTTTTCTTTT
>NW_015656172.1:99518-140751 GCF_001515625.1 Sinocyclocheilus rhinocerous
TAATAATAATAATAATAATAATAATAATAATATCTATATTAACTCAGGGAAAAAAAATATTTTTCACATTTGGTTTGTTTGAGAAATGGAAAATAAACCCAAATCCCAAAACCAAAAACGACCCAAACTCAGGTGCTCAGATTGTGGTTCGCTTACAGTGTGCATTGAAGAGTCATTCATCGCATTATGACCATATTATCACATCTCTGTGAGCGTATATTTCCAATAAATCAACTGTTCGTCACCAATTCATGCACTGCATTGCCCTTTATATCAACTGTATCAATATGACCCTTAACAGCGCATTAAGACAAAGAACCGTGATTGGCCGCTTCACATGTCAATCAAAGCCTCTCTTCCTAAGTGGGCGGTTCTCAGTCAGAATGAGCTGCAGTGTGGACTCAACACTGAGAGTAAGTTCAGAGTGTCCTGAAAGATGTCGATGTGAGTTTGTTGAATCTGTGATTTGAGCGTGAATGATGGTTCTTTAGCAGCAGGGTAAAGGATGAGCGTTTAAAGTCATCGCTCGCCGCATCTGATGGAAATGAAATTAAACTCCAGCACGCAAGACAAGACGATCACGCCATCATTAATAAAGCGGGCGAAGGGCCCGAGGAGGTGAAGACTGATCCGGCGTCTCATAAATCAGCGCGAGCGGCTGGCGATTGATGATCACACGCGTCTCACGGCTGTCCATCATTTGCCTCTTTCTGTCAGAGTAATTCAGCCCTAAACTGTCCGAAGAGATGAAAAATACAGCAAGAGACAGACAGACGCTCTTCAGAAGTCACACGTCAGTGACCCGTGAAGAGTCGTTTCTGCTCAAGACATGATGGAAAACCGTTCCTAACATCAGAAGCCTCTTTTGGGACACTGTCTTTCTGACAGACAGAAAATCTGGCTGTATAAATAACTCTTCACACAGCACTGCTGTATGTTTTACAGGTTTTTTTTAGACTCCGCTTTTCCATTCAGCTCTAAAAAAAAAAAAAAAAAGTAAATAAAGTGCATAAAGTAAGAAAAGTAAATTTATTTATATACTAATTAAATTGTATTATTTATTAATTTGCTTGTTTTACTTATTTTAGTAAAAAATCAAAAGTAAAATAAACAAGTGAAAGTAAAATAAGTAAATTAATTTAGATGACTGTATGTACTGTATTTATTTTACTTTTTGGTTGCTTTTTGTTTTTATTTGTTTTACTTTATTTGTATTACTTTTTTACATTATTTTATTATTTATTAATTTGCATATTTGCATTTACTTATTTAATTTATTTTTTATTTAGAGCCAATAAAAAGAAAAATATGTAAATAAATCTATATTACTTTTTAACTTTTTATTCATTTACTTTTTACTTTATTTTATTGTTATATTAATTTACTTTTTCTTTATAAGTGAAACAAGTAAATAAATAAATGTAAATACATTTATATTTAATTTATTTGACTTTTTATTCACTCTTTCACTTGTATTTTTATTTGTTTATATACTTATTTTATTTATTTACTTATTTTATTTCTTTCTATTTATAAGTAAAATAAAAAGTAAACAAAAAGTAAAATAAAGTTTTATTTAACTTATTTAACTTTTACCTTATTTTATTATTATTTACTGATTTGCATATTTTACTTATTTACAATAATTGAGAACAAGTAAAATAAATACATTTATATTACTTTATTTCACTTATTATTTACTTGTGTTACTTATTATTTACTGTAGGCTACTTATTTCCTTTATTTTTATTTATCAGTAAACAAATCAAGTAAACCAAAAAACAAATAAAACAAATATATTTTACATTTTTTTAAATGACTATTTTACTTTATTTTGATTTATTTACTTTACACCTTTATTTATTTATTTTACTTAGAAGTAAAAAAAAATTAAATAAAATGGTTTGATGGATGTAGTTAAAAATCTGATTGCAAAACACTAGCACACAGTAACTAAGCGAAAAGCATTTTCTATATTGATAGTGAGTATAAACTGAAGGAAACAACTCTATGTAAACACACACACACACACCGAGAGAGAGAGACGGCCGTGAGATTGGATTTTCTCAGAGTTAATTAGAGCAGCCGCAGCAGCGACGGTAATCAGCAGACAGAACAACGGAGAAAAGACGGTAAGAGTGTGCAGGAATTTATTACACTTTATTAGTGAGAGAGAGTATCACACTCTCTCTCACACACACACACACACACACACACTTACACACTTTACAGTGATGAAACGGCTGCACAGATAAATTAGGCCTTTGTGTTACACAATAGCAGCCTGTGAGAGGATTTACTATGACCAACAAAAGCAGCCCGGATCAAATCTAGCTGCAATAGATTTATGATGCATAAATATATAAGAGCACATCATCGTCGCACTCATTAACTCACATTTAATTAGTCATCAAGAAGAGTGTCCAAACTTATTGATTAATATATTATGTGCCACTATGTACAGTATTGTACACTACCATTCAAAGATGAGATGGTCTGTCACATGTGTTAATGTTTTTGAAAGAAGTCTCTTCTGCTCACCAAGGCTGCATTTATTTGATCAAAAATACAGTAAATGCAATACAACTGTAAAATATACTATAATTTAAAGTAACCATTTTCTATTTTCATATCTGTTAAAATGTAATTTATCCCTTTGATGCAAAGCTGAATCTTCAGCATCATTACTCCAGTCTTAGTACAGAGACCGAGAGAGATGACTTTGCTGAGGTCTCACTTTCTCACAGATGCATACTTCAGTTTTCATGATTATTTCCGCAATTCTTCCAATCCATATAATTAAACTGTCTGTTTGTGCTACTGTACCTTTAAGACACACACACACATATAATACATGCTACGAGTCAATCAGCGCTAAAATGAGCTTTACCATGTTTTACTCTTCTGATTAGATCTTCTGCTGAAAGTTACAGTATGTTTTATACCACAACAAACTCTTACTTCAAAAGATCAAGAAAAACATGTGCCTTATAAGTTGCAGACAAAACTATTTAATCCAAGTATTCTTATTCTGTCTTTTACTTTAGTTACTTTAGACAGTATTTCAATGCTCTCCACATCTACAGAGCTTCAGCAGCTCATCATCTCCAGACGACAGTCACTGGGTGTGAAGACTCTCATGGGTCACGAGGTCAATTACTGTATGTCCTCCAGAGACACTAGCACTCGACTGATGTGAGTCTATTCTCTTCAATGCCTTGTGAAGAGAAAAGCCGCATGTTTGTAACAAACAAATCCATCATTAAGGCATTTTTTAACTTCTAGCTGAGTCCATAATCCATAATCATGTTTCCTGCAGTGAAAAAGTCCATCTCCTGTTGTCCTTTCACATCAAAATCAACTGACATATTTCTCTCCTGATTCAGACATTTTTGACTTGTATTTTAATGGTTTGAAATTAAAAACATCTTAATGATGGATTTTGTTTTTTTTACAAACACGCAGCTTTTCTCTTCGCAAGACATTAACTGATGGACTGCAGTCATGTTGATTACTTGTATAGTATTCTGATGTTTTTATCAGCTCTCATTCTGACGGCACCCATTCACTGCAGAGGATCCATTGCTGAGCAAGTCATGTAATGCTACATTTCTCCAAATCTGATGAAGAAACAAACTCATCTACATCTTGGATGACCTGAGGGAGAAATTTGAAACTAAATATTTAACTTAAAAGGGAACCCCACTGAACAATGACTCAAATGAATCATTTTCTTGAACTGGTCAACAGTATATAAATCGTCCAAATGAATGAATCCACTGAAAGTATCACAATTTCCTAATAGTACATAAGAGAAACATTTTATGTTTGCTGCTTGATTATTGCCTCATCTCACTTGTGCAAAAACAAAAAGGAATGCAACGTTTGTCACACTGTACTGATAGAATTGAAAAGATGCAAAAAAACAAAAAAGTGTAAGTGTAAGAGAGGCCAGCGAGTAGGTGCTGTGCAGGTAAACCTCACTCCCCTGATCTCAAGAGACGCACTAGCGACTGATGCTAGAGGCTGCAGTCTTCAGCCTCTTTGTTAGTGCGTCCGCCTCCCATGCCGGAGACCTGGGGTCGAGACCCAGTCGGAGCAAGAACGAGGTGTGGCAGTGAGGACCCGGGAGAGAGGGGTTACATTGGTGCCGTGACCCGGATGGGAGTGAGGATTAGGGAGGGTGAGTGTAACGGAGGCCAGCAAGTAGGTGCTGTGCAGGTAATCCTCACTCCCCTGATCTCAAGAGACGCACTAGCGACTGATGCTAGAGGCTGCAGTCTTTAGCCTCCTTGTTAGTGCGTCCACCTCCCATGCCGGAGATCCACTCAGAGCAAGAATGAGGTGTGGCAGTGAGGACCCGGGAGAGAGGGGTTACAACTATAGAAAGTATATAGTTTATATACTACTGCCTACACTCTTAAAAATAAAGGTGCTTCACGATGCCATAGAAGAACCTTTTTGTCTAAATGGTTCCATAAAGAACCGTTAAAGGGGTCATATGATGCTTTTTTAAATATCATAATTTTGTGTATTTGGTGTAACAGAATATGTTGACATGCTTTAATGTTCAAAAAACACATTCTTTTTCAAATACTGTACATTATTGTAGGTCCTCTATGCCCCGTCTCTCTCAAACACGTCGTTTTCTACAAAGTCCCTCCTTCCGACAAGCGCAGTCTGCTCTGATTGGCCAGCTGACCCAGTGCATTGTGATTGGACGAACACCACAAGCACGCGTCGGAAATGTAACGCCCCTTACCATAATCGCGAGCTTCATCTTTCAAAATAAATGTAAAGACAGTAAATAATGTCATTAGTTTTACCATCAGTTCAAGCCCGAAAGGGCAACAGAGTCGCGCGACAGACACAGTGATGATGCAGTACACAAGCCACGGTTAAGACAGCTGACTCCACTGTGAGTGACCCTGTCTCTCTCTCTCCTCTCTCTCACACACACGCGCGCACACACACACACACACACGATGCGCAAAACTCCGCATTTGAACAGTCAATAGCAAATACTTAAACCAATAACAACAGAGTCTTAACTTTGATAAAGAATATCTCTTTGGTTTTGAGACTTTAGTCTTTGCAACTTCAGGGATCTTATCTATGCACAATCAGCTTGTAACACTCCAAAGAGAAAGGAAAACTTGAAATCGCATCATATGACCCCTTTAACATCTGAAGAAACTTTCTGTTTCACAAAAGGTTCTTTGTGGCGAAATAAGGTTCTGAAGATTACAAAAAGGTAAGAAAGAGATGGTTCTTTAAAGAACCTTTGACTGAATGGTTCTTTGTGGAACCAAAAATGGTTCTTCTATGGCATCGCTTGAAGAACCTTTTGAAGCACCTTTATTTTTAAGAGGGTACTGTAAGGTAAATTACAGTAAATACAACATTTTGTTGTTAAATTTATTCATAACAAAATTAATAGTAATGTGTTCATGTATTTACTGTTGTAATAAAAATTTAATAAAATAAAAAGGTAAAAATTAAATTACATTAATAAAAAATGGTACATTTAAAAATAAAATTAATAAATGTAAATCTTTCATTAAAAAAACAAAATATAAACTGAAAATAAATTAATCATAAAAATGTATTTACATTTACTGATGTAATGCAAAATTATAATCATATGAATGAAAATGTATTCATGTACACCTCCAATGAATAATAAAATAAAATAAAATAAAAATACAAAATGAAATAAAAAATATTTCATTATATTATTATTTTTATTTATTTATTTTTTAATTGTGGCCTTAGTAACATCCGCTTATGTGGTCACCACTCAAAGGTTTGAACTTCATGTGAGTTTCTTCTCGTCACAACCAGCATAGTCTCAAGTCACTACTTCTGCAATAATAGATCACTAACAGAGCAAAAACACAGAAAACAGCAACATCAGATTTCTCAAACCCAACCTCAGAGTCAAAACACTCCTCAACAAGCTGTTCCTGTAATGCTTTACCTCCTTCAAAACGCACACTTCAGCAGCTGTCTGATACGTTTCAAACAAACAGCACTTCCCTATCGCTCCCACAGTACTGGATCTGTCTCATATCATTCCCACATCTGCGTTCCTCATTCAATCGCCTCTGTCTCATATCATTCTCACATCTGCGTTCCTCATTCAATCGCCTCACATTCATGAAACGTATCAATAATTCAGCGCTACATACTGCAGCAAACGGGGCCGTGTGTTTGAATATGAAATCAATTAAGCGCACAAACACACTCGCTCATAAACACGCAGGCTCATGAATAATGTCTGCTGCTCTCCGGAGGAACGTTTGCCCTGGATTCTTCACAGGGCGACTCGACGCAACCCCACCGCGCGTGTGTGTGTGTGGACAGTTGGGGGAGGAGACGCTTCTCCTGCTGTCTCACAGTGATTTAAAAGCAAGAGGAAAGCACTCATCTCATTTAACGCTCTCTGGTGTCTCACTGCTGTAGCACTCACATACATGCTCCACGACCAAAGATGCACTGCATGCAGACTGATATTGATCCTTTTTGGGGTATTATGACTGGTAAACAAACTGCTTTGCATGATGTTTTAAAACATTGTTTATACTAAAGCTCACATCTACAATTTGACACAGAAAAACAAACATCAACACATTTCAATGTGAAAAAACGTCTCAGGTTACTTATGTAACCATGGTTCCCTGAGTAGGGAATATTTTTAAGCCATTATCCAATTAAGACATCAGCAAATTCAGACACATATCACTCAATTACAATTGAAATATTTATATTTGCTGGTATGGATATGTAGAAATAATAATTTTAATTTAATTTAATAAAATACATTTTAAAAACAAAAAAGATAAATAAATAATTTTAAAAGACTGTTAAAAAAACAATTGAAATATGAAATTAAACAATGACTAATGCATCCTAGTACATAAAAGGACTGTTTTATGTAAAAAAAAATTTTTTTTAAATATATATATATATATAAAAGGGTGGAGTTTAAGTGGACTAAATGATTGGAGAAATCTGATATACATCACCAGAGAGAATCTGTCATTTCACCAGGAGATCTATAGTAGGTATGACAAAATCTATGTAAACCACAAGCAAATCCAGACCAGTATTGATCATTTAGAATTGAAATGCTTATTTTGGTTGATATGGCTACATAGAAACCCATACATCAAGCACTGCTAATAAAAATAAAACATTTTAATAACAAACCCCTGTGCACTTAAACAAATTCACAATCTAATGACTAATTCAACAAAGTAATTCGCGTTAATGAAGAACATTGATCAAGTGATCCAACACCAGCCATGGAGCTCCTGAATAATTCATGAGAGTATCTGCATATGCTAATATCGGTGATTATGAGCTAAAATGAGTAACTGCTTTCTGTCTGACATGTGCTTGTCAAAAATAACTCCATTTGTATCTAAACTGCACACAATTGAATGGCAAACAACAAACTATGATACTAGATACACACAATAAGTTAATATCAACCAATTATGTGTTTGAAAGTCACATCAGATGATTGAACAGTATCATATACAGCATGAGAAGCTATAGAAAATTGATTTACTTATTGAATTAGAAAATCATTAACTCCCAATATTGGCCAGTTCAGACCAATTTTGATCAAGGAACACACTGATAGATTTATCAATAATTAAAAAAAGCCAGACATATGCCAATATTTACATGGTAACTACATGAATGTAATGACTTATTCTACAAAGCAATTAAAAAACAGCGTTTAGTAATTTAACACAGGGAAAAGTCATGGAAAGCCTGCATAAATTCATGAGCGCATCTGCATAATATCGCGTAAAAATCTGCATAACTTTGCTAATTGTGACCTAAAATGAGCGTCAGTCTTCCGTTTTGTGATTGCAAAGCGACAAAAATGACATTCCCACAATAAATTCACAAACAGATTCCTCAACTACAACACTAGATGCACACAACTAGTTAACATTAACTATAAAATGACCATGAGAGCAAGCGAATAAGCCTAAACAATGGGAATAAAAGCATGAAAAAGTGGACTATAACAGAGCGCCGACCCCAGACGGAGAAGAGGTCAGAGGTCAGATGGAAAAGCACGCTCATTCAGAGCAGATAAAAGCGGGACGCTCCTTACCTCGGACAAGTAGAGGAAGGCATGCGGCGCGTGCAGCGAGTGAGGCAGCATCCCGGAGCCGGACAGCAGCATGCATGCAGAGTTTGCCATGGAGCTCAGAGAGGACGGTTTCCACATTTAACTACACACTGCTGTCTCTCTCTCTGTCTCTCGTCCTGTTGTCGACACGGCTTCCCTCGCTCTCTCTGTTTACTCTGCACACAATAAAGATCACTTAAACATTCACATGCTAAGGTGGGAGGTGCATGAGAGCAGAGGAGGGATGCGCAACTGCGTGTGTGTGTGTGTGTGATGGTATAGCGGCGCTGCATGTGTGCTTTAATTGCCCACGACCCCCTTCAGAGACCAAACACTTACAAAGACCCCTGAAAACACACTCAAGGACACACACACACACACACACATGAATGAGGACATGCTACAGACTTCTGCTGCTTTATAAAAAGCTAATTATAGTCACTGCACACCCTTAACCTGACATTCATTCATTTAGCTGATGATTTGATGGAAAACACCTAAAAAAAGGATGATATGAGAAGCAATTTGTCAATATTTTATTTCTGTCAGGACGACTATCGTCAATATAACTTACGATTAGCATACATTTTAGGTTGGGGGAATGGTTCTGTTCTGGGCAAACACTCCCTGCCCATCCACGCAGCCTAGCATGGATAGGAGCAGAGACAGCAGAATACCCCCCTCCCCAGCAGAACAGAATCAACATCAATGATAAATGTAGCAGATACCATTAATGTTCTACGTGATTATTTTAACAACATGATTCAGTGGTCTGACTCAATGATATATTCACTGCTAAGTCCTGACTGGACGAGAGGAGGAGCTGGGGATGGAGGTGGTTGATTAGTTCCTGAGCGAAGCGATAGCTGCTGAATAATGACTGAAGGGACCTTATGAAGGGAATTATGATTGGTGTCGTGATCCTATAGGTAGACGTGGATCAACTGAGTGTCAGCTGATGCGAGCTTGACTAACATGGCCTGCCAGAACTATCGCTATGCTCCATTAATAAATAAAGCAGCAATTACATAAAAAAATATGCATTATTTGCTGTATCTGTGAATAATTTTTCCCTCATCCTCATCCCACTGGAAGGTTTTGTCTGATGTAACTCACTTCTGGGATTATTTTTGTAATCTAATGTGTCTCATTTGAAAGCTTTACATAATAGGTTTCGACATTTTGTAGATTATTCCAGCTTTAGGTGTGTGATTTTTGCTATTTATACACATTATGCTTAAAAACAAGTCAGATTATAATTGCACACTGTTTGAATATTCCACATTTAAAGTCAAGCTGTGATGACATCACTATAATATTCGCATACTCGCATTCTGATTGGTCTTTATTACACTGCAACGATGCTACTTTATCATTCAAAAGTCAGTGCGATTCTTTTCTTTTGAAATAAATTCATACTATTATTTAGTAAGGATGCATTAAACTGATCAAAAGTGACAGTGAAGATGTGTATAATGTTACAAAAGATTTCTGTTTCATATGAATGCTGTTCTTTTGAACATAAAATAATTTTGAAAAAAAAAAAAAAAACCTTGACAAAAAAATTGGCAGCACAACTGTTTTCAAAATTTATAATAATCAGAAATGTTTCTTGAGTAGCAAATCAGCATATTAGAATGATTTCTGAATGATAATGTGGAAATTCAGCTTTGATCAAAGGAATACATATACAACATATTGAAGTAGAAAACACATTAAATTGCAAAAATATTTCACAACTTTACAGCTTTTACTGTATATTTGATCAAATAAATGCAGCCTTGGTGAGCAGAAGACACTTAAGTAAGAGAAATCTTACTGACTCCAAATTTTTAAACATGGTGTTGGATGGAGAAGAATGTGCAAGATCCGTTTTAAGGGTTACTAAAGAGTCAGTTCAGTTTGAAATTCTCTACATACTTGCAGCATTGAATCAATAGATTCACAGCGCTCTCTGACGCCTAGTAAGTGCCCTTATGTGTTCATTCCTGTCTGCAGTCGATAAAAAAACAACAACATGCAAGCCGAGCACATCACCTCATTCAAGACTAAAACACAAAACCTCACTATTCCACTGCTGTCGAACAAATTCCGATGCTAATCTGTTTCTCTGCTGGTAAAAGGTTTATAATGCACTAAAAGTGTAATACTGTGTCTAAGTATGAAACTACATCACAAATGTATGGTTTCTATACGCTCTGGACACTATTACAGTATTTTAACATTCAAAACAAGACAAAAACAATGGGCAGAAAGTGTGAAATTAAGCACTAATAATCTCACATCACTGTGTTCTACATACAGTACTGTGTTCATGTGCATATTCTCACTGTAAAGACTGTTACCTGTTTACATGCACTCACACATAAGCAGAGGCATCAATCAAACGCTGTGTGTCAGTAACAGATGTTTTGTGTACGGCGCCCATCACACACACACACGCGCACACGCTAATGTGATTTCACTACAAATTACATCACTGCAACACTGTGTGTGTGTGTGTGTGTGTGTGTGTTCAGCAGCAGGTTTGCCTGCGTCTTTGATGTGTTACACTTCATTTGAGCCGCACGTTTTCTGCAGCGTCTCGCCCTCATGTGATCACACGACCACGGGGCCGTTTACACGCTGTTATCAGAACTAAGACCAAAACTATTGACTATAAACTCAAATCAACTCGTATTTCATGTACATTCAACATTATTTTCCAGATTATTCCAGTTTCAGGTGTGCATTTTTGCTATTTATAAGCTTTATACTTAAAACTGTACAATTAAAAAATGAAAATCTCCCATTGATGTAAACTAAGCATATTCCACATTCAAAGTTGAGCTGTGATGACGTCATTATATTATTTGCATGATGCATTCTGATTGGTTGTGATTCTGATTGGTCTTTGTTATGCTGCAATGATGGCATTACTTTAGACTGCTATTCAAAAGTTTGTGGTTAGATTTTTTTTATGATCATTTTTTTTACTTTTATTAATCAATGGTGATTCAGTTGATCAAAAGTGACAGCAAAGACATTTATAATGTTGCAAAAGTTTTGTATTTTAAGTAAATGCTGTTGTACTTTTTATTAATCAAAGAACCCTGAATAAATCCTGGTTTTCATAAAAATATGAAGCAGCGCAGCTGTTTTTAACATTGATGAAATACGATTTTTTTTTCTTGAGCAGCAAATCAGCATATTAGAATTATTTCTTAAACATCATGGAAAATTAATTAATGCAAGGAAAAAATATTAAAAAAGCGGCTGAAACTAAAATAAAATTATAAACGTTTTTTTTTATTTTTTTTTTTACTTTTTTGAACTTTGCTGCATTTTCCACTTTGTATGTTTTGTTTCTGCCTCTACATTAATGTGTTTTATGTATTATTATGTATGTATTTGTAAAGCAACCTTGAGGTCACGAAAGACACTTAAAAATACACTTTAATTCTGTACCGGGTGCACTTCCGAGCAAGTTTACCATGTCAGAAATGCCATAGATATAGAGCAGATTTTGTGATGAGAACATCAAAATGTATTACATTACAAGTCATGCAAAATGGTGAACATGTTTTGATGTCATAACATAGTATTGTACATGAAAATATGTCTTTATTAATTGATAATCTGCACTTAATTATAATTTGAGCAAACAGGAATAAAAGTTGTTGGTGTTTTACTGCCACTAGTGTTAACTTCACCTGGAAACTGCAGTGAATTTTATGCATAGGTAAGTTTTTGGAGCAAAAATGTAGACATACACACGTTTTCAATGAGCCTAGCTTGTTTTTTTTTTTCGGCATCTCTCACCATTTTTATTCTGTGTTTAAGACATATCTGTTTAAAACTGAAAAAAAAATCCATCTTGAGAACGTGCTCTTTTCCATCCCTTTATGTTCTGTTTTTAAAAAGCTGCTTCAGACATGAAGAAAGTTATTACATTTTGATGAAAGATCATAAAAACAGAATGTTTTCTTGGGAATTACAAACACAGAAGAATTGTTCACAATAAAACCAGAAGCATGACACTAGTCCCATCCCAAATCCACCAAAAAGACCTTCTGATGCCATTTGGCCAACCAACTACATAACAAACACACTCGTGACAGTGTGTGATGAAGAGCCGCAGGACCTGACAGAGACACAGACATCACCTGAGAGACAGACAGAGACTGTGAGAGGTGCTGCACTGCAGATGCTGCAGGGCAAAAGCAGAAACATGCAGCACCATTAATCACTCCCAGAGAAAGAGAAAGAGAGATGGAAGATGAGGAGAAATACAGGACACAGCGGTGGAGGAAGAGAACGTGAAAAGTGAGTCCACTCACAGAGGAGCAGAGAGATGAGACGGAGGAGTGAACACTGGGGACGATCCTGTTCACTCGCTCCCCAAAGATACAGGAGCAATCCCGCTGGCCTACTCACTAGTGCAGTCACCTTTATAGCACTTTATACCGTACAGATTGTGTTCAAGTTTCGTCACCTTGGAATTATAAGGTTCTATCTGACATTTTTGTAAAAATTGAGTTATTCACATATTCATATTCTGTGACAACTTATTTACATTATGTGATGTTTCTTTTTTAAGTTGTGTACACTTTGGTACTTTTTTTTAGAAAACAAAAAGGTTCTATCTACAAAGTCGAACTCTAACTTGGTTCTATAAGGTTCTATCTGAGTGAGCCAATCAGCACTTCGAATGCACACACGAGGACCAATCAGCATCAGCTTTCTTTGTCATGTCGCCAGACTGCGCCGCGATAGTGGAAGAGAGTGCAGAAAAATGCTAAATCGGTGAAGAGAAGACTAAATAATTTCACACAACGCGGTGCTTATTAGAAACCTCATGATCGACTATTTTATTTATGATTTTGTCAATGACAGCAGCCCAAATTCCACGGAATTACAGTCTTTTTGTGTGTTTTGCTGTAGCTATTGCGGAGTTATTTTCAGTTAGACACCACGCTAGCCAGCAGCGCTATTAAGAGGATAGGTCCGGGTTTTCGAGTTGTTGCATAGTTTAAGTAATTTAAATATTTTAAATGTGAAATATTTTTAATTATACATATATAGTCAGTGAAACATTTTTCAATGTTTATTAAACTTTGTTAAACACCTTTGCTGAAGCATTGTCTGTTTTCTTGCAGTTTTTTTAGTCTTAAAATGTCTTATATTTTACAATATTAAGCCTTAAAAGTCAACAATTTAATTGATTGGGTCTTAATTACAACAATAAACGTTAGAACACTCCAAAGAGAAAGAAAAAACTGAAATCGCATCATATGACCCCTTTAACAATGAACAAGAAAAAAATATTCATTTAAAATATGAAATAAATGCCATAAAAACCATTAAATTTAACTTTCTCATGCATGTCAACACATTGTTACAACACAAATTTTATGTTTTAAAACAAATGATAAATAAACTGTTTGTGTTTCTTGAAAATGATTGCTTCAGGTAATTTTTTGCCAGATAGAACCTTATAATTCCAAGCGAAAAGTGTTGTGACGGTTTCACAGTAATAAACCGAAAAATAAAAGGAATCAATAATGCAAACTTCATCAAATATTAGGGCAAATCCAAGCTCTACAGAAGACTATAGTGTCATAATTCAGCTCAGTAACTGTGTCAGTGTTGCAAAGTTCATCAACATCCACACTACAGAGGGAAGAGCGCTTGCAGTGAGACGTACACCACCAGTCAGACGCATTTGACTGGATTTATGCTTCAAAGCCTTTTGATCTAAAGGCTTCTGCCTGAATGCTTCACATGAGTTTTGGATACAAATATCATTGTCATTACATTACAAAGCTTTTTGTTTACTTTTGATTATACAGATCTGTGAATATTTTACATTTCTTTGGCTGTAAATGCATCATAATGTTTAGGTTTTAGGTTTGTTGTCAATATGTCCACATTGTACGTTTCAGCATCTATTCCAGTCAACAAAAATATGTTTTGTACTTGCGAATGATATGCACCTACACCTTACTAATTACAGTTTTCCGATTTTTTTTTCAGAATTTCTTTTGACTATCATTCTAAAGATTTGTAAATATTTTATGTAACTTTCTTTATCTGTAAATGCATAATAATATTTATGATTTAGATGTTGTCACTACATCCATATTTAATGTTTCATCATCTATCCGAATGTACAAAAACATATATTTTTTAATCGGTAAATGTCATTCTTTTTTCCTCATAATTTCTTTATTTTTTGACTACTATTCCAAACTATACAAATATTGCATTTGAGTATTTGAGCTGCCTTTAAAATGTTTAAGTCTAGACCATTTAAAATGTGAAGTTGTATTAAGTGACAACTTAATGATTAACATTTGAGTTATCTCAAGTAAAATCTGGGATAGTTATTTGAATGCTAAATTTAAAAAAATCTAATAACTTTTTTTCAGTATAGCACAGGGTTTCCTAGCACTTGGGGTTCATGAGTTGATGAACAGCTAATAAATAAAGAAAAACAATGAAAGAAAAAAAGATCAAATTAAAATAAACTATTTATTTAAAAAAATGAAAAATAAATATAAATAAATAAATAAATAATATAACAAATATAAATCTTATTTCTAAATGAAATAACCCAATTAAACACATTTTAAAATAAACAAAAAATCTTACTAAAATAGATGCATGTCATGTCACCATTAAGCAACATCAGAGAACAATTAATAAATGAAATATGTTTTATTATTGAAATATGACCTTAAAATCTCATGAGGTACTTCAAGTGAATATTTTAGGTCAAATGGCTTCAGCTGACAGAAACGTTTGGGAATCCCTGATCTAAATTGTTGAAAAAAAAAAGTAATAAATAATGAGTAAATATCTGACTGGTAGTATATGTCACTGCTGCTTTATTTTTATATCTGAATGTTATCTTGACCACATTTCAGCATCATTCATGTTAATTGCAATTATGGCCTCTTTAAATCAGATGTTAAAAGCATTAACTTTCTGTGTGCATTTCATAAACAAAAACATATACATGCAACTATGTGAGGAAAATATTCTGCTTATATACTCTGAATGTACAAGAGCAACTGATGGTTTGAAATCTCAAGTACGATCTTAAGAAAGCTACATAATTCACAAACTAAATACTATAGTTATGTTTTGAGGATTGGATTCAGCTTCGCCTTAGCTACTGAAATCTGGAGTCATTATATTTAGCTTCATATATAAACAGTGCGAGTCTATGGTATGTGCTCATTAACATTAGAGAGAGAGGGTGTGTGTGTGTGGAGTCCATTTGTAGCAGATGGTTTCTCATCCATCTGCTCTCAGACACACCCTGAGACACATCACTACACAACAGAAACTATATACCCTCTATATCAGCTCTCTCTCTGTCCATTAGCACACTGAAGCAGCCCAGCACACATTCCCTCACTCAGCCGGTGTGTGTGTGTGTGTGTGTGTGTGTGTGTGTGTGTGTAAACTACAGTCACTCAGAGTGTTTGTTCATGGTTGAGGAGGAAGACCAGACATCTGCTGTATTCTGCTGCACGAAGTACAAGAGAAGCAAAAGAAAACAACTGCAGATTTACTCAGTAACACACAAAAACACATACAGTACTGTGCTACAGATACAGCACAGAAACTTCTGTATTAAGACAGTTATTTACATAATATGTAACCAAATAATGAATGCATGTACGTATGTATGGACGGACGGATGGCGGGTGCTGCATATCCACACACATTCAGCACAAACACTCCGTTATGCCATCATCTCACGCTAATGTCAGGCATTATTTTTAGATGTTTTTTCCTCCTTATGGGTGCAAAACGTTAAAATTTAATGTGCAACAAGGAAAGACCAAGTGACTTGTTTAAATGGGTCATAGGATGCTACATGCACTTTTACAAGTTGTTTGAACTGAAATGTGTGTTGGCAGTGTGTACACAACCACCCTATAATGATAAAAATCCACCCAGTGTTTTTTTTTTATCTACTCAAATCTTTACCCCTTTCTCAAATCGAGCCGATCTCAGATGCCTGTCTGTGTGACGTCATACAGACAGGCCCCTCCCACGATTGATTGATAGTGGCGTTTCAGCACAGACTGGACCAAGTAGATATAACTGCAGACCGGAGATCTCCAAAATGGGGCGTGAACTCCAAAAGTGGGCAGAACCTCCAACCAGAAGGAGTGAGTATAAGGTTTTTTAATCAATCTTTGCAAATCACCTTTGCTTATAATGTGCTAATTAGCAAGTTTCACGATGAATGTGGCTAAAACAGTCCCTCAGAGAGCAGCTCGGAAGAGAGGGGCGGGGTCAGCAGAGCTCATTAACATTTAAAGGAAAATGCTACAAAACTGCGTGCTCTGAAAAGAGCTGTTTTTGACAGGGTAAAAAAAGGTGTTTTTTACACTACCATTGAGAAATTTTAACCAAACTATGTTACAGACTTCATTAAGTCATTAAGTTCATTAAGACCCTAAAGAATCATATCAACTTGTGGAAAATGTGCATCCTATGACCCCTTTAAAACAATCCGTATTGTGCTGGAGAGACACAGCTGACAGGAACATTCAGGACAGCTCAAGATCTGAGTGCAAATGACACTCACAGTGATTTAGAGGAAACACACACACACACACACGTTTTTGTGTTTCTGGATCTGGGTGAGAGTCATCCTGCAAAGATCTGAATATCATCATCAGGATCATGAAAAACCCACACAAACGCCACTGAGTTCACTGTGAGAGATATATGATCACTCGTGCTGCTCTGTGTTATGACATACATCAGATCTGCACAGATTATGTGCTCATTCACCACTACAGCCAATATCATCATAAGAGAGAGAGAGAGAGAGAGTGAGGAAAAACATATGAAATTGCCATTTCAAAATTGAAAAAAGAACAATCTGTCTGTCTGTCTGTCTGTCTATCTATCTCATACAGTATCTCTATTTAATGCTAACTAGAACTATAACAACATTTTTTATTAAACAAATCACTGAAATAAACAACTCAAATAAAATAAAAATAAAGCACTACAATTACTAAAATCAAAACTAAACTAAAATGAGTTAAAGCTAAATAGAAATATTAACAACAAATAAAAAATATAAAAAAATTTAAAAGAAAACTGTAAATATAAAATAAAAGCTCATTAAAATATTAAATGTGTTCATAAAAGCTAATAAATACTATAATATCATATAAATAATACTAAAATAACATCTAAATAGTTGATTTATGCTAAAATAAATCAACTAACAACATTTATTCCTATTAATGATACATATTTCGATGAAAAACTCATGAAAAACTCATGAAAATTAGACGTCTAAATAGAAATACTAAAAACAAATACTGAAAATAATATAAAAAATACAAAATTACTAAAACTAAATTAAACTGAAAATTGAAAATATAAAAACAAAAGCTCATTTGAATAATTTATTAATTTTAAATATTAATAAATACTATAATAGTATATAAACACCAACATAGCATCTAAATAGTTGATACTAAAATAAATCAACTATATTATTCTTCACCAACACACACAAACACCAACCAGACCAGAAACTGCCCAAACATTCACTTCTGAATGTTTTCTGCTTTTATATGCTTATGTTTCTATAATGTACCAAACTGAGTCGAAGCAGTGACTCTGGGCTGTGGTACCCTAGTTCACCAAAACTGCTGAATCATTAGTGTCACTCCCAAATTTGACCATCAACTGACGAGAAACTGCCAAAAATGAGTCTGTGGGATTTCACTCAGTATCTGTGGTCTGTAAATCTCACGTTCCCTTCACGAAACACTCATCTCACAAACTAAGGACTTCACTGAAGGATCACCTTTAACACTCTCTTCGTTAGTATCCGGGGTGCACCACGCTCTAATTAGAGGACGCCGTGTAGGAAAGTGTGAGGATTTTTAAATATCAGCAGCGTGTAGTTTGAGAAGCTCTTCAGGGACGCGACACGCTGTTTATTTATTAAAGCACTAAATATACGCCGACAGCGTCCGGCGCAGGACGTCTTCATACAGACCGACTCCACATCACATCCGTTAAAGTCCCAGCGTAAAAAAACACCACACACTCCCTCCGTGACCTGCTGCTCTCCGCCACAACACACACATTAATCTCCGGCTCGGACGCGGCCCTTGATTAGCACCATAAACTCTCCAAAAATTGGTCAATACCCCATAACACTAATGTCACTCTGTGCTCACATTTTACAGCCCTTCCGCACGCGCGCACACAGTCACTGCAGCACTGCAGGGCTTTACTGGCCCCCGGCCGCACCGTATAAAGCAAATTAAACAGCTTTACGACCCTTAATGGAGAAACGCTTTTGAAGGAAATCACTGAAGATGATATGACATCATACATCTCGCAGCAGAGCCTCCTCACTCACACTCACAGAGCTTAAACAGATCAAACCAGGAAAATAATCACTGATATTCCCTTTCAACTCTTGAGATAAAAGACTTTGATGTGCTATGAAAATATATTGTAAATCAAAAATTCATATTTAGCCCAAAAATAAGCACTTATTGAAACTACAAACTACAAAAACAGCTGGCACTGAACATCTGCAACATTTTGACATCACACAGATGAAGTCTACATGTAATAATTCAGTTATGCATAGCAGTAATAACATGCGCTTTACAATATAATCAAATAGAAAACGGTTATTTAAAAATGTAATTATATTTCAACATTTTTCATTTTTTTGATCAAATAAATGTAGCCTTGGTGAGCAGAAGAGACTAATAAAAAAAATGTACTAAACACAAACTTTTAAACAGTAGTATATATAACTATAGTATAATATATATATACACACACACGACTGTGCAAAAGTTTTAGTTTTACTATACATATATAATAATAATACGGTGATGCAATGCAGGCACACACATTGTTTTTTTCCACTTAATTAGGTCGTAATAACAAGATGTTATGTCATTAAAACGACATATTTTATCATAATAACAAACATGTCGTTAAAAACATATTGCTTTATGACATGTTATTACGAGAAAAAAAAATTTTACGAGAAAATTATCATTTTAAAGAGATAATTGTCGTTTTAACGACATCTCGTTATTACGAGAAAAGATGTAATTTTAACAAGAAAAATGCCATTTTAATGACATATATCTTGTTATTATGAGAAAATGTAATTTTAACGAGAAAACTGTCGTGTTAACGACATACCTTCTCATTATTACGAGAAAAGATGTTTTAACGAAAAAATATATAAATATAGAAAATGTACAGATATAAAGAAAATGCATTAATAAAAGCTCAAAATATTAAATGTGTAATAATTATTAAATAAATACTAAAATAGTATAACGCAATACTGAAATAACATCTAAATACTTAATTTATACGAAAAAAGTATAAAATAAATAAAAAAAAATGTTTGTTTTTTTATTGATTGATTGATTGATTGAAAGTCAGACCTGTTTACAAATCAGACAAACATAGTCTGAAACAAAGTGGTAAATCACAATTAAAGTCAATATATTTCTATAAACCTCAGTAATTTCTTCAGGAAACTCTGATTCGTTTAAAGAGTTTCAAACTTCTGCACTGAGTTATCAAATAACCATCAGAGAACAAACAATTTTAATGGTTACTTATGATACTCTCTTGCAAGGAAACACAAAAAAACATATTTACTGTGATTTTGACAGAGCGAAACTGTGACAACAGAAATTGTGATGGTTGTATTGTATCCATATCGCATCTGCAACCCATGAAAACTCAAACCCAACAGGCAACAAGCAGCACTGAAAATGCTGACCGCAGTAAAGTCTCAGAAACCAGTTAAAGACACATTAGTCGAGATGAAACTGCATGCTTATGGATATTAAACCACTGAACTGCTTTTAGTTCCTATTTCTTATTCAAAACAGGAGGCTGGAGTTTGTCCTTTTATTAAATAGTCAATATCTTTTAGTTTATGTTATGGCCATAACCCATTAAGATGATGATCTGTTTATCTGGTCTATGCTAATTAGGCAAATAAAAAACAGCACTCAAAACGATTAAATTCTGCATTAATGTGCCACTGCCAAGTTTCCACATTGTTTGGTAAAATATAAACATTACACAGTAAGGATAATTAAGATAACTTGTCTTTATAATCGTTTAACCCTTGTGTGTCCTGAACTTTTTTTTAAAAATCATTTTAGCTGTGCTAATGCAAACAACATACATTTTGTCAAAACTGTGCATTTGCATTAGATTTTTAATATTTCATTCTCATTTCCTTATATAAATCTGTTTTACACTAGGTACAAAAATAGCTCATTTCGAGACCTTGTAACGAATCATCCACTGAAGGCGAGTTGAAGTGAGAACCCAAGTGCAGTTTTATTTACAGTGATCCAAACATCCAAACATAATCCAAACAAGATACACAGACTTGACTTGACGAGGCATGAACAGACTCGACTTGACATGAGCAGGTTACAACATCAATACACGACGAAGACTATGGGAACATGATGGCTACTTATAGCAAACAAGAGGGTCACAAGACAAGAACCAATATAACGTTCCAGTGACCAACAAATAGTTCCCCCTGGCAAACTTGAACGAAGGGGTTCATCGATACCAAAACGAAAAATGTCTTTGAGGGTCACGTTATTAAAATCCACAAAGTGACATACCTCACAAAAATCGGCCACATACTCCTCTATAGCCCGGCCGCCCTGATGCAGGCAGAGGAGACGTGAAACTGCTGGGTTCATTTTGCTGTGGTCGTGTATTCTGTAACGAATCAATCCACTGAAGGCGAGTTGAAGTGAGAACCCAAGTGCAGTTTTATTTACAGTGATCCAAACATCCAAACATAATCCAAACAAGATACACAGACTTGACTTGACTTGACGAGGCAGGAACAGACTTGACTTGACGAGGCATAAACAGACTCGACTTGACATGAACAGACTAGACTCACCGACAGCAGGTTACAACATCAATACACGACGAAGACTATGGGAACATGATGGCTACTTATAGGAAACAAGAGGGTCACATGACAAGAACAAACCAATGGGAAACAAGACACATGACTAAAACAACCAATCAGAACATGACACATACACAAGGCAGAGAGACATGAGGCAAGGGAAGCATGACACTGACATCAGGAAACAATTACAAAATAAAAGACATGGACATGAACATGAAACAAAAGCAAAAACCCAAACCCCACATTACAGACCTTAAGGACAAAAACGTCACAACTAAAACCCATTAAAATTGCAATATTTTTTTCCTAGTGTGATTTAAGCATAAAATCATGCATTCCTTGCCAATAGGCTTTCATTCTTTTGGCAAGGCTTCAAAATGTTAATTTTTTTTTTTGTAAATAAATCTGACACTGCACAAAAATAATAATGCATCAAAATACATGCTAATCATTCCAAGTCATATCCAAGACTGTAATAATCCAATAAACAAACAAACAAATTCTGTTTAGCATTTAGTATATGCAAAATAATTGATTTTTTTTTATTTTTTGTATTAAAAAAAACAAACAACAACAGTGGCATTACATAAACTGGCATTGAAAGGGTTAAAATCCTGAAAATGAATACATTTTTTGGTAGTTATGATCAGGACTGAAAGCACAAAAAATATCTGAGCTATGAGTAGCTTTTTTAAATGGACTCTCGAGGGTTAATTTTACATATCAGACACTGGTGTCTGTTACATTTTGGCTGCCACTTCTTTGTCTCGTGTGTTTGCTAAAATCACTGTAACACATTATGATAAATCTGTGCCGATGGATCAAATGCGGGTCGATGTTATCGGTCCCTGCGGAGGGCCGAGCACTGGGCCGGACTCAACATTAATGGCCCTACACCAAGATGGTGGACGGCGATTAATATCTTTAGCGATGTGACGGCTGGCAGACATTAGACTCTCTCTCTCTCTCTCAGTGTGTATAGATCGGTCCGGCCCACTGTGGTTTGCCGTATGCACGAGAATCTAATGACGGCAGGTGCGATCGCAGAGGTGAATTTCTGCACACAACTCCAATGTGATTTCCCTGAGCGGCCGGCGCTCTCGGTGGACGTGTATATGAAAATCTCGCAGTGAGAAACATCTAGTTAGTGGTTAATCAATATGAGGCAGGTGCAGCAGTTGAGATGTGGGCAGAGCCGCCGGTCAGAACACAGTCATCCTCTAATCTCATTCCACTCACATCCTGGAGGGAGAAATTACCAACAACAAGCCATATGTTAAAAACACAGACAATTAATGGTGTTTAACCTCAGCTCCTGGAACTGTACTGGAATCTAGCGGATTTCTCTAACGACACGCCGAGGAGTGTTTGGGGCGCATCCTCTGGGAATCACTTCGGATTGACCTGGAATCTCTTACTCGTGTAATCCCAGTTCCAGAAACTTCAGTGACCCGCTGTATCAGTCAGATCTCATTCACACACTCAAACATGACGCACTGTAATTGAGAGACATGCAGGGAAGCAGTTATAGATGTTAAACCTGCTGTTTGACACCTTGGAATTCATACACATCTAATATTTACATATAGTAAATAATATTTATCAGAGGTGTTAGACACAATATCACAACTGAACTACATACAGGTTGTTTTACAGGAACTATTAATGACACAATTAACAAAAATTACTCCATTCATTCATTTAAATTGATCTGTCTATTCATCTTATGTATAGAACAATAGACAGAACGATATGACGATAGAACGACAGATAGATAGAATGACAGAACGATAGATAGAGCAACAGATAGACAGAACGACAGAACGATAGATAGAATGACATATAGACAGAATGACAGAACGATAGATAGAACAATAGATAGATAGAACGATAGAACGATAGATAGAATGATGATAGAACGATAGAACGCTAGATAGAATGATGATAGAACGATAGAACGCTAGATAGAATGCTAGATAGAACGATAGATAGAACGATAGAACGATAGAATGATAGAACGATAGAGCTATAGATAGAACGATATAACGATAGTTAGATAGATAGATAGATAGATAGAACGACAGACAGACAGACAGAGTCTAGAACACTCTTTCAGTCTCTCTTTTATCTGTTCAGTCTCTCTCTTTCTCCTCTATTACCATCATCTGTTGTTCCTCAGTAAAGCCTCTGTTCTCGTCAATTATTCATCACATTCAGAGCAGGACACAAACACCACACATCTCTCTCTCTCTCTCTTTCTCTGATGAAATGCAGTCCATCAGGGTTGAATCTGATCTGGTGTTTTGTCTCAGTAATGTCTCGTGTGACTCTATCACCTGAGTGTTATCTCTTCAGCAGATGGAGCTCCATTCAGAGAGATTGATGCTGCTGCAGAGGGTTTGAGCCCCTCAGAGCCTCCGCTGGCCCGCATACACTCGTTCACGCACGCGTGTGTGTGTGTGTGTGTGTGCGAGAACAGCAGGGGACAGAGAGCCCAAGGTGTCGCCCTCAAACTGAGCATCTGTTTCCTGAATAAATATTCTAATGAGGAGCGAATGCACTCAATTCCCATACTGCACTGCAGTGCTGCCGGCTCCCCAGGGACAGCCGGAGAGACAGGTAACACCGCACACCTGTACACCCTTCACCTCTGTCTCTCTCACTACAGGCTCAATCAGATTCAATCACTGAAAATCTTGACCAGCCGGAAGCTGGACACAGTTTTCCACGTGTTCGAATAATAAAGTGATGAAAACTGTGAAATGACACAAATGGAAGTCTGGGAATGTTTCAGTGATCAAAACATGTGACACAAATGAAAATGCTCTTATATTAGAGCTTCTTCTGCGTCCAGATTTCATTCGTATTTTATCTGAAACACACAACTTGTTTCTGAAATATCATTAAAACATTCAAAACCTCAGCTCTACATTTAGACTGATGGATCAGTAATGATGTTAAACACAGTTGGTTTTCTTACAAAAACGTTATTGATCGACTTTATTGACTTAAATTCAACTTGCGCATTGATTAGAAGAGAAAAACAAACAACAAATATTGAAATGAATTCATAAGCAAAATACAATTGTTATTGAGAGCTTTAGAGGTTTGATCACATCTCTAAAACTAGCTATGAGCAAAAATAGTGATGCTGCTAATAGAGGGTTAAAATGTATTAACTAGAATTGATCAGAATAATTCAGATAAAACCGACAAAGTGCATCCTGGATGATTTTAAACTCTAGTGAAGAGGAAGAAAAAGATTCTTTGGATCAAAAAACAGCATTCAAATATTTGTGTTGTTTGTGTTTTCGTTCCATCAATGCAATTAAAATCAATAAACTTAATCAATAAAGCTTTGTGTGAAAGCCAAATGTTTTTAAAATAATGATCAATCCATCATTTGGCAGTCTAAATGCAAAAGGCTTTGATTATAAAGTGCAAATCATTACAGAGTGTGCTGTATTTTGAGACGACAATGCATTTCAGAAACACGATTTTTACATTTTCTGAGGAAAATGTCAGTGGCGCATGAAATGTGAAAAGTGCTGTGAAAAAGGTGCATCTGATCCCTTAATAAACCTCAGCAAGACACGATTTGAAGAATCAAATACTGCAGGACAAGGACAACACACATGCACATAACTTTAAGAATTAGTGCTAGAGGTTTGATCACATCAAAAACTACAGCAAAACAAACTTTATTCAGAGATCGCTATGCAAATAGCCTTGATGCTGGCATGGTGTTAAAAAGTGAATAAATAAATGGCAAAACGAGCAAAAATGAACTAATTTGAAGCTCACTGAGACTGAACGAAACACATCTGAGAAATATGACGGCTCTATTGAGCTCAGAGATGAACTCGCTGTTTCTACCAGTGTAACATAGAAACACACTCTTGGATGAATGAGATTTCACACCAGATCTCTTCAGTAGTTTCTCCTAAACGGCAACGAGAATGAAAGGAGATCAAAAAAGAGACATTTGCTGAGTTTGGGCAATTTCTCTACTGAGAGAAAGAGCCCTATTCTCGCATATGTCTACTCTAGAGTTTCAGAAGAGATGAATATTTCCCTAAATCATCTATAGAAAAGAAAAACCACTCAGGAGACCTCAATGAGGTCTCAGATGTTTCTCCAAGACAGCAGTGAGATTGAATGGAAAGCAAATAGAGTCGCCTGCTTCATAGATCTCAACTGTCTCCTCCATACAGTAGTTCCAGAAGAGATCTTAAATTGTATTTCTTTTGATTTTAGGAGAAACATCTGAGATAATGCTGATACAGAGAAACATACTTAATTCCCTGGGAACAGAGCAGAAAGAGAAAAATCACATTCGAGATCTCACTGATGTCTCAAATGTTTCTCCAGGACATCGGTGGGACTGAAAGAGACTCAAAAGTCTACTTTGGAGTTTCAGAAGAGATCTTATTTAGGAGAAACATCTGAGATAATGCTGAAACCAAGAAACACACAAAGCTCCCTCAGCTGTGAAAGAGCAGTCTATAATTGCAGAGGAGATCTCACTGAGGTCTCAAATGTTTCTCCGAGACATCAATGAGATGGAGATCAAATTGAGTCGTCTTTGATTTGAGGAGAAAAATGGGACAATGCTGATACCAAGAGAAATATTACGTTCCCTGAGCAATGCAAGAGCAATATCTGAGCAACAATACTTTCCTAAATCACCTTTAGAAAAGAGGTCTCAAATGTTTCTCCAAGTCACCAATGAGCTTTAATGAGGAGCAAACAGAGTTGCCTCCTTCACACATTTTATGTATAGTTTCAAAAGAAATCTCTATAATATCTCAAACTCTGCTCAGATCCCAAGCTCCGCAATCAACAGTCAGCGATCTCAATATGATCTCAAACATTTCTCATCAAATGATTTAAAACACTCTTCGCACTCATTTTATAGCTCTGTACTCTTACTGGGCGACTCGTTTAGGTCTGTATATGTCTCCTGATGAATTATAGGGAAAGTTGAACTCCGTAAAGCCTCCTGAGCACTAAACGAGCCTCCTCTGAGCAATACCATTCATCATAAACTCCCTGTACAGAGCGGAAGAGAAGCGAGTGGTTCACAGTTGACCAAACACGAGTAACACAAGCGCAGTATATGTGAACATCACGGCACACCAGTGCGTTTCTCCTGTGCGTATCACAGCCATGCAGCACATGCCACACTCTTCATACTCACCCAAAAGTACATCATCATTTCAGCCGCAAAAACCCTCTACAGATGTTTTTTTTCTCTCTCTCTGGAGTTCAGGACAGCTGGATTCTCCTCCCGTCTCCTCCACACTTCTCTCCTCACGTCTCCTCCTCTCCTCTTCTGACTTTTCTGATGTTTGGAGGTTTTCTCCGGAAACACCTCGAGAAGCGGCGTCAGGGTGTCTGATACTCTTTTACTCCTTCCTTTGCTCTCGTCTCACAGCAGCTTTACTTTAAGACCGAGTCTGAACCAGGATAACAGCAGCCTCCAGCGGGGAGAGAGAGCAAGAGTGAGCGAGCGAGCAAGCGAGGGGGTTTTCTCTGATGACAGTATTGATGGCGGATGTGAGTGAACAGGCTCTACCCACAATCCTCTCAAAATACGCCAAACGAAACCCGACAACCACCACAAACAATCAAGATGAAACATGGGAGAACATATAAAGACAGAGGACAGAGCCGTGTTGTGTAGTATGTCATTAAAACAGTGAACTGTAAATCTGTGTCTCTTACATGTGCTGGGAGCCACCACACACGGCTCATATTTCACCAGAAAGAAAGTGTTATATTTTGCAAGACAATATTTTAGTCTATTAAAGGCAATCATGAATTTTTATGACATTTAATAATAAAAATACACTCATTTAATGCACAAAAAAAAAAACTTACTTCCACTACTGTAATGTGGGGAAAAAATATTCCTATTACTGCAATGTGAACAAAAATGATATATTACGCAATATATTTTGCAAGCAAGTTAATTTAAGGACTTATTGATTTATATATTATTGCATCATGACATTAATCATGACAATTAAGTATATTTACCATTTTTGCCATTATTGTAACACAAAAAATTAATAAATCAAAATACGAACTAACAAACTAAATTAATAAATATTTTCCATTTAATGCAATTTTTATTAATATAATTTTTAAAAAGTGAACAACAACAAAAACATATCTAATATTTTTTGCATTTATTTAGCAAGAACACTAATTCAAGGGCCATTAAGTTTATTTTTAATCGCAACATTATTTTAAGACAGTTAAGCACATTTAAGCTAATTTTTCATTAATTGTTATGCAGAAATATGTATATAAACGATATGTGAACAAAATATTTAAATTAGAAGCATTTATTCATAATGACTTTATTTGTTTTTGTTTTGTATTTATGCCAGCTGTAACAGAAAAGTATTTTATACTAAAAAAATAATCATAATAAAAGCAGTGAAAAAACTACATTACAATAAAGAGAATCTAATGAGAATCACCTTTAAGAATAACCGGGGAAAGTAAAACGCAAAACTGCAAGAAAAGAGATAAAGAGATTTTGCATGAAAATGTGTTTAAATGTCACAATGCAATTAAATCCTAATGGTCTCCAAAAGAGGCTGTACTTTAATAATAATGTTGTATTTTTTTTTTTTCTTTCAGATTGTTGGGATGAAATGTGACCTAGATGTGTTATCACAGGGATCGGCCCTGAAGTCAGTTCAATCCCTTTCTATAAAGAGAAACGGAGAGCGAGTGAGTGAGAAGTACATGAGGAGACGCTGTAGTGTCACTGCTGTGTCAGCACATCTTAAAAACAGGTCATCAATATCTGCCTGCAGGACACACTTTCAAAATGAACCCGGCAAACCACAGAGAGAGAGAGAGAGAAACGCTGGCCGTCTCCTCACACACACACACACACACACACACACACACTGTAATATCATCTGACTTCACTGCTGCTCGTCTTCTCCAAGCCATCCGCTCATTTAACTGGATTTTTATCTGTGGTCATTTTTTTCTCTCTCTAGTATCTCTCTTAGACCTGTGAGGAATATTATTAGAAATGATAATTAGACTACAAGAGGTAAAAACACGCATGTGACAGGATACATTCGGTCCAGATCTGCACTCGTCTCGGTTTATCTCTCTCTCCGTCTCACTGCTGCTGTGAATAAGCATGACAAATAAACGTGTTGTTTTCTGTGTTCAGTAGAGCTTGAAGGATTCACACCTGTGATCCGACTGAAGACTAATCTAGACAAGCTCTAGTCTGATTCCCTGATTCAGATTCTCTGAATCTGACTCCAGTTTGATACTTTAATCTGATTGTCTGACACTAGTCTGAATCTCTAACATCAGTATTATTAGATTGATTATTTGATTCTAGTTTGATTCTCTAACTCTAGTCTGAATCTCTGACACCGGTTTTATTCTTAGGATCTAGTTTCATTGTTTGACTCTATTTTGATTCTCTGAATCTGATTCCTCTCTGACTATAGTTTGATTCTGTAATTTAATTAACTGAATCTCCAATACTCGTCTGAATCTCTGACTCTAGCGATATTTTTTGACTCTACTAAAATCCTTTGACTCTTTGTCGAAGGATATTAGTACATTTGATTATATATTAGTATATTTGATTCTCTAACTCTACTTTGATTCTTAGAACCCGAGTCTCTGTCATTAGTTTGATTCTCTCATCTGTTTCTCTGAAACTAGTTTGATTACTTGACTCTAGTGTGATCGTTTGAGTCTGAATCTCTGACTCCAATTCTTCTGACTGTGATTCTCTGTCTCTAGTTTGATTCTAATTGTATTCTCCGATTCTCTAAAATAAACCTCTGACACTAGTCCTATTCTTCGACTCTAGACTGATTCTTCAACTTTGAACCTCTGACTCTAGTTTGATTCTTTGACTATGACTCTTCACTATCTCTGATTCTCTGTCTGTAGTTTGAATCTGAAATTTGATTCTGATTCTGTAATCCGAATCACTTACACTCGTTTGATTCTTTGACTCTGGTCTGTTTCCTCGACTCTAGTTGATTCTTCCGACTCTGATTCTCTGCCTCTAGTTTTATTCTCTAATTTGATTCTCTGATTCTCTAAATGAAATATCTGACGCTAGTCCAATTCTTCAACTTTAAATCTCTGACTCTAGTTTGATTCTTCAACTTCAGTCTGATTCTTTGACTTTGAATCTCTGACTCTAATTTGATTCTTCAACATTAATTTGATTCTCTGTCTCTGGTTTGATTGGTTCTCTGATTCTCTAAATGAAATATCTGACGCTAGTCCAATTCTTCAACTTTAAATCTCTGACTCTAGTTTGATTCTTCAACTTCAGTCTGATTCTTTGACTTTGAATCTCTGACTCTAATTTGATTCTTCAACATTAGTTTGATTCTCTGTCTCTGGTTTGATTGGTTCTCTGATTCTATAAACTAAATCTCACACTAGTCCAATTCTTTGACACATCTTTGATTCTCTAATCTGAACCTCGGACATTATTCTGATTCTAAAGCAAGTTTCTGATTCATACAGAACAATAAAAAGCACTGTCGCTGCATGAGCTGAACACAAGCATTCATCCAGCTCTGATGCCGATCACATGAATACTGACTGCTGGAGAGTCATTTGCTCAGTGTGTAACAGGTGATGATCTCTTCACAATCACCTGCTGCAACTTTACGAATCGCACCTGTTGTTTCTCTCAGGCTCGACAAACAGCATCACAAATACATCACAACAACACACACACCATCCACACACAAATCCACCTGTTCATATCAATCATGATCGCACAAACAAACCACACTAGATCAACACACACACACACACACACACACACACACACACACAGAGCGCATCTCTCACCCGCGTGCTGAAGAGAGGAAGTCCTAATCGGCACAGATGATCGGTCAGGAGCCTCCCGCACTGCGACTTACACACACCACCTGACCACAAAACACACACAGACATGACAATAAACAGCTATACTGTATTGAAATATTGACTTTGTCTTTCCTAAAATCCTTTCAGAAAAACACAAATGTGCTTCTCATTCTTGTCAGTTCTCTCTATGTATAAAAGTTTTACACTAACTTTATGGCTTCTGATTACACATCTAGGTTAAATTCCACCCCAAAATGTGAAGAAAAAATACAAAAGTATTATTAAAATAAAGTCTATTTTTGAGACCAATTAAGATGTTTTGCTCTGATTTTTCCATGCACATTTTCACACAAATTCTCATTACTTTAACACATCTAAAAGATCTTACTTTTTTGTAACTTCAATTATTTTCCAAAGGTGATTTTCAGATTGTCATTCTTTTAATTAAGTCATTTTTTAATGCTTTTTATTTATTTTTGTACTTTTTTTCTGATTACAGTTGGCATAAAGGCAATACAACTATGATCCATAAATGCTTGTAAATGGATTAAATATGTTGTTGTTGTTAATGTATGCATTCATTAATTCGTATTGCATTAATGTAATTCTGGGCTAAATCTTATGATGCAAAACATCCTAATTGCTCCAAACTGGCATCACATTTGGCAAGAAATTAAATATTGTTTTGCAAAATATAACTGGCATAACATTGCAAAATATATGTAATAAGTATAAAGATCTGTGTCTTTGGCATCTTGGCTTGAGACATTGTTGAGACTCTAGAGGAGACAGATGTGAGAAAACCGGAGTCTTTTTCATAAGACAAACACCTGAGAAGCTAACAGATATGAAGAGACCTCATGTGTGACTTTTCTTTCATTTGCACGTTTACATTTTTACATTTTCAAAAACAACAGGTTTCCAAAATGCTGAGGTTCATATATGTATATCAGTTTTTAGTCTCAAAGTGTTTTTTTTTTCATCCGGGTTAAGAATGATTTCTCCAAACCCTCACAGAAACCTATGCAGATCATTAGATTTTAAGACAAATATCACCAGGACTATCTGGGGCCCGTTTCAGAAAGGAGGTTAAGTGAAAACTCTGAGTATGTTAACCCTGAAATGAGGGAAACTCTGGGTTTTAAGTTTCAGAATGGGAGGTATGTCAAACCCGAGAAAGCAGGGTAAGTCAAGCCTGTTTCTGAAAGAGAGGTAACTTATACTCAGAGTCAGTTACCAGGGTAACTTACTCTGTGAACCTAACCTGGTCAGGAGCAGGTTTTCCTCGGTAAACCCAGAGTTTCTTTCGGTCTCCTCCCCCTTTTTAAAGCGCAAGTGACGCTGCAAAAATGCTTTTCTTACTAAGTATTTTTTTTCTTATTCCAAGTACAAATATCAACAAATTCTTAAATCAATATGGATTTTCTATATAAGAAAATTATATAAGATATTTAGTCTTGTTTCATGGGGGGGGGGGGGTCTAAATTAGGTGCATTTTACTTAAGTAAAATTATCTGCCAGTGTGGTAATAAAAATAATCTTAATGCAAATACAAAACAAGATTATTCGGAGTGTCTATTACTAAGTGCAAATCTACCGTAGCTCCACCCTCCAATGTCACACAAGGTTAAATACGAGGTGCATAAATAGCGGTTTCAGTGGTGTAGGCAGTAATGCGTTGGGCGCGGAGAATTAGCTTGTGACGCGATCCACCGGGTTCGAGTCCGGCTTTTGCCGAGCTCGCTCTTCTCACTTTTCCCATCACATATCACATTAGAATTTATTTTCAATAAAAATTGAGGTGCAAATAATTTGTATCTGCCAGTATAAAGTATAAAGCATCTAATTATTATTTACACTTATTGCAAAGAACTGCTACTTTTACATGGTAAACAGAATATATCACTATTTTCTCTATAGTGTAAATGTTACGGTGCTGACGAGACATGAGAGGTGCGGATCCAAATGCAAGGCTTTATTCATAGACATGGTAGAGACAGGCAAGAGTCAGATAATGGCAACGGGTATATAGAGGGCAAGACACAAGAATAATCCTAGGGCTAACATGGGTCTACGATCGGCGAACAGAATTAACAGGGCGAGACTAGAGGGGTAAATCCAAGTACAATGCAAAGGTCCAGGCAGGGGCAAACAGTATCTGAATAGGGCAAGACGAGAGGGGGAATCCGAGGTACACAGGCAAAGATCAGGATACAAGAAAACAGACAAGGCAAGACTAAGGTAAGGCTATGAAAACTAACGGGCTCCGTAGAGTAGCTATCGCTAGGTGAGTGATATACGCTATACAATACTCGGCAGTGGGAAGGGATCAGAGTGAGTGTTATATAGGGAATGTGTGATTGATTACAGCTGTGTGCAATCAACTGTGTGCGTGTAATCAGTGCAGTGGATGATGGGAACTGTAGTCCGGGTGAAGTGCAACAGTGGTGTGGTGCAAGAGTCCATATATAGTGTGTGTAATAGCTTTCAGGTGAGTGTGTGATTGGTTACAGCTGTGTGCAATCAGTGCAATGGATGATGGGAAATGTAGTGCAGGGTATAGTGTAACAGTCTGTGTAGTGTGAGACTCCATGTAGTGAGCGGGTGACCTCTGGTGGTGAGTGAACGGAAGTTCATAGACCGGATTCGTGACAGTAAATAGCATCTAGAGCTATTTGCACTTAGCCTACTGTAAATAGGATATATCGCTAAGAAAGTATGTTAATTCCACTTAGTGTAAATAGACACTGCCGTATTTTTCTTACCCTATTGGCAGATCATTTGCAAAAAAAGAAAAATGCACTTTAATTATTATTATTATTATTATTTTATTTTTTATTTTTTTGTGGTATATCATGAAAATGAATAGCCTATTAGTTCAATAACCTACCGTTCTGCCAGTTTTCACTTATAATATTATAACAGTGATAAGAATTAAACTATTGACTCTGAAGTATGCAGACGTCTTTTTTAGGGAGCTGTTGCCATGGTGAATCATAATTTCGGAGCTCCATTGATCATGGCTTTTCATAGTCGTGGTGCACGCGCTAAACTCAGTGTCAACATACTCAGAGTTGATTGAACTAACTCAATTCAGCTGTTCTGAAACCGAAAACTCAGAGTTTCCCATCTCAGAATAAGTCAACTCAGAGTTCAAGTTTTAACTCAGAGTTGGTTGAACCTCCTTATTGAAACGGGCCCCTGAGAGCCTTTTTAACTAGCGATGACACACAAATTGTTATTATGATATTTCACTATATTAATGAGCACATTTGGCCTTCACTAGTGTACACACACAGAAACACACGCTTGTGTCGACAGCACATATATTATTTAAGAGCAAAACAGCCATTACAGAGGTGCTGGTGCCATTTGCCAAGAGTCACTGTGTCTATTACACAACGAACACACATCATCATCACCATCATCATCATCATCTAGTGGATTCAACCATCTCCACACAAAAAATAAATAAAAAACAATAATATCAATATTTGTAAATAAAACAAAGAGTATTACAGTTTTTCGGTTTCAAAATTTCACATTTAATTCAATGCATTACTTGCATTTTCTTTGTAATTATTTGTGAAATTACTCAATTTCTGATTGAAAAAAATTGTTTTCAGTGTACTATAATATCAGCATGTACACACCATCAATACATGCACATGTACTATATTATGAACACATCAAAGATTCATCTGCAGACATAAACATCAGTGAGTGAGTCTGCTGCACACTGCTCTTAGAGGCGTTTCTGCTGTTATTTGTGAGTCTCGCGGGCAGTTGTGTGTTCTGCTCGAGTCGTTGGGTTTGTGTTGTTTCATGTGACGCATGTCTGTATATTTTTGTCTCATTCCACAGACTCCACAACCTCCTGCACTGACTGCATCAAATATTAACACTGCGATTAAACGCTACAGAGAGAGAGAGAGAGAGAGAGAGAGAGAGAGCCTGTCGATGCTTGTAGCTGCCGCAGTGACTGTCTGTGTGTGTGTGTGTGTGTTTGGCTGGAGCTCACTAATCACTTAGGGCAATGCTGACCTCCAGAGCCGCCTCACACACTCACTCACTCGCACACTCACATAGACACACACACACACACACACACACACACACACACACACACTCTCTCCCTCTCACAAGTGATCTGAACTGAAGGTGCAACAGATGAGGTCTTAGACTGATGTATTGTGAAAATACAGACTCAAATAATGTAAATAATTGTCTATTTTCCTTTCAGTCCTTAGAAATGCAAAAGAGGAATGTAACAAAGTTCGTAGTCACGGGAAGAAGGAGGCGGGAACCGGTGAACACTTAAACAAAACTTTAATCAAATAAACAAACACAAAACGAAAGTAAAGCGGCAGCCCCTCGCGGACGACTGCCGCACACAAAACACAAAATAGTTCCCACGGCTCTCGGCCCCGCCCCCACTCGTCACAAGGAACGTTTGACATTTTGCATGAGTTACTGTTAGTTTTTGTTTATTTTGAATAAACATATTTCTATATATTTAATATTTAGAAATCATATTTATATTATATAAATTATATATGTAACATTTAATTTAAAATTAAAACAAATTGAAGACACGAAGGTTGTAAAAATATGAAAATACTGACACAAAGGGTCGTGCTGCATTCAGAATTGAATTGAAGAATCCTTTTGAAATTGAGGTAGCAAACAGATTCAGTATTAAAGTTTTGAATGCAAGGAAGTAGAATTAAATTATTACTTTTAATTTCAAAAGCCCATACAAACGTAGAAGAGAAATACTCTTACACTCTTACTACAGAAAACAGTAGGGGGAAAAATAAATAAAAATCACAAATCAACTGAGAGACCCAAAGTGACCTGACACTCAAAGCAAAGCAAAAGTAAAAATGTTATTGAATCATGATGTAAAATAAACTTCATAAAATGAAGGTGTTATTGGTCTCAGGATCTTTTTCTGAATGCATTACTGCAGCTGCCATCTTCACATGCTGTGTTCAGTCTTTAAATGACACATTATTTCTTATATTTTCTTGTTTATGCACAACACAATATTATAGAAATTGTTGCAAATTGTATCGTTTATGCATAATATAGGCCTACAGATATAAAGTCACAATTTTGAGAAATAACATCAAAATAAGGAGATTTTAAGTCACAATTATGGAGAAAGAGGGACTAATCTGTTTAAGAATGTAATCTGTTTTTGAGCTCAATCTCACAAACACTTTGATTTATAAAAGCCAGCACCTAAAATCTGGTCAATGAGCAAAGAATCATCCACTGAGTGTCAGAAAATGAAGCGATTTATCATCATACTGAGATTCATAACCTGATAATGAATAAAATCACACAGTGAAAGAATCAGACTGATAAGTGAACTGATACAGGATTTTCATTAGTACATTACATCTCATCTCACTACAGTGAGAGAAAACACAAATAACACTTAATAACTCTGTGTGACTGTGTGTATGTGTGTGTGTGTGTGTGTGTGTGTTAGTGTAGCAGAGAACGGTTCGTTTACTCGACGGCAAGCGCTATTAAAGCTGCAATGAACCTATTCTTTCGTCCTTCACTCTCTGCTTCCCTCTTTCACCACAAAAAATAAATAAATAAATAAAAAACAAGAATAAAAGGAAACAAGCAAGGAAACATTGTTATGTCTGCACTGACAGTGAAATAAACTACTGTGCAACTTTTAATATTTCTCTCACTGTTTGAATTTAATCATAAAAACGCTCATTAGTTCACATGCATAATGCAAACCATCACGGGAGGGATGCATATCTGTCATAAATAATTATTAATTTGATCATTAACACCATAAACACCATCATCTAGATGCAAATTCAAAGGAATAAATAAATAAGTAAATAAATAAATAAAGTTATGTCCTCTAAAATAAATAAATATATTTTTTAAATATATGAATTAATATAATTGAAGTGGCCGCAGCACGAGTGTGTTTGTGTTTGGTGATGATGAACTGATCAGGGCTTTCAAAGAGACGAGGTTGTTTACTAATCAATGACCCTCCAGCAGATTAATTGAGACGCTGTGCATTGATTTTTGGCTGTCTCGTTGTCCCGATGAGCAGAGGCGGAGCGGGGCCTGTTGCCAGGCTGATCTGGAGGGTCAGGGGTTTATTCGCTCGGACCGGACATCTCTACACTCACACTACCTTTCATTTAGAAAAAAAAATAAAACTCCAGTAATCTTAGTGGAATTCGGGGAAAATTTCAAATTTTCAAACAAAACAAAACTGTAAATAAATAAATAAACAAATAAATAAATAATATTTTGGCTACCAGATAATGTATATACATACATACATACATACATATATATATATATATATATATATATATACATAAAGTAGCATATAAACAAATCTTTACATGTATTTATCTAAACAAATAAATACAATTATAGATAATGGCATACACAATTAAATGAACTGTGTAATTGCATGCACATAATGTATTAAATTAGCAAAGAACAACAACACTAAATCAATCAAACACTTATCAATTGTGTGATAACTGGATTAATTCCATTTCACAAATGTATTATTACATTTTAATTGCATGCAATGGAATGAAGTTCAAAATGCTTAAGAACTGTGTTGTAATCTACTCCAGCCAACTGAGGAAGCTGCAAAAATCGATTCTGGAGTGAGGAAAGAAACTAGCTTTACAACTGGTCTGGAAGCAGTCTAGACTCATTTGTGTAAGTGAAGCGCAGGAAGAGCAGCCAATGCATTTCTCACTGCAGAAACACTCCTTCAGACCGAACCAGGGACAGTGCAGGAGTGTTTGCTTACTAGCACTTCAACAAGACTCATGATGTGAGGAACCATTCATGTCTGGAGAACAAACACTTCTGACTCGCAGCTCATCACTAACACTGACTATATGAGCAGTAATAACAGTGATCCTTGACTCAGCAGACAACACTGATGGAAGCCAACTCGAGTTTGGACAAACAGAGACCGAGAAAGACATCAGACAGCAGCTCTTCATTACTTCTTTCCTCTGAACGTCCTCATTAGCCGGTGGAGTTGTCAGCGGAAGAAGCAACAGTTAATTAGAGAGAAAACACACACTGGAGATATGAAACACCCTCACACTCATTTCATTACTAAAAATATAGCAGTACTCCATTACATGCAGCTAGATCATATCTGGTTCATCAGCAGCAGCGAGTGAATTATACAATGATTTGGTGAGTATTTTCAACAAATTTAAACTTTTATGTTTCAAAAATGATCATGTTTCAATGGTTGTTTCAAAAATGATTGTGATAAATCTAACTATAATATTTATAGAATTTAAAATTTTTACACATTAAATTTTTAGAATTTTATTTTCTGGTGCAACAGATCGCTGTCTATGGTAAACGCCTCAGTTCTGACGGAGCACGAGTGAGCGTGATCATCCCTTCCTCTTTATTAGCAGTTTTAAAGGGGTCATATGATGCTGCTAAAAAGAACATTATTTTGTGTATTTGGTGTAATGAAATGTGTTTATGCGGTTTAAGGTTAAAAAAACACATTATTTTCCACATACGTGACGGAAATGTTACGGCCCTTACCATATTGTGATGCCCTGTCAAGCCGGAGCGTAACATAAAACCATGTCTGCATTTGTGATCGTAGATATGACAAACAACAAGTGCTACTCTACACTGCCCAAAAAACTCGCGTTTCCCCTTTAACACAAAATATACATGAATGAACGTCTCTATGATATTTTGCTATTTAACACAATTAAATTCTGACATTTTAACTGTGATTTAAGCGTCCAAATACTAACACAAAGCTAATGAGCAGCTCGGAGCAACGAAAATTCTGCGGCAATGTTGTACAACACAGTTCTGAGTTTGAGAAGGATGTGTTTGCAGTCCTCCGTCTGTCTGAAACACGTCTCCTTCATGAACACCAGTGTCAGAGCTCAGCTCAGCATCTTTAAAGCGCGTCACGGCCATCGGGCGAACACGCAAACACACACATGCACGCGCTCCACAGCCACTAAATTCTGCGCTGATGAAAGATTGAAACAGAGAATCTGACGAGGGGCTCCAGGCGATTCACTGAGGCAGATTCATCAAGCTCCACACTGCTCCACTTTCACACCACAACAACAACCACCTCAACACCAGAGTCAGTTTATTCTGCTGTGATTATCAGTCTAATCATGACAGGAGTCATTCTGTCAGGCCTGTGGTGGTAGTAAAACACTCAACGCTTGGTAAACGAGACACTGAAGATCTGATGAATTTACAGCGCAGTGATGAGCTGCATTTAAAGATGTGCAACAATGATGATACTTTGATGCAACACAGAGTCTGATTTAATGAGAAACTGCAGCTGATATTTGTTTTACAATCAATCCTGAGACTTTTTTTAAGGGGACAAAAGCAACAATTCTGGCACGTCTCCCTAAGGCTATGCGTCAATTGTAGTGCTCTATGACTTCCACGATTTGGAAAATGTGGAATCCCGTCATAAAAATTGAATTTTCTGTAAAACAGGGAATGTCATGGAATTTGGTTACATTCGGATGAATAAATCAAAATAGGGCTGTACACTTAATCCAGTTGCCATATGGACTAGTGTCTGCAAATATTAAAGAGCAAAAAGACTACTTAAATATGGAGTCTATGTTCTGTTTCGTTTACTACATGAACCCAAGCACATGATGCTAACTGTGTTTTCAACGTTTGCTCTCTGACTATATGAGGACATGAACTTCATCTCCAGAGCTGCTCTGAAAGTCACTTCATGAGCATTTCACCATTTAATTTGATAAAAATATCATCATATCATATACACACGGAAAATCAAGTCTTCACAGCAAACCATTAAAATAAAAGTCTGGTTTAACTTCATGACAAGAAATCATGACAGAAATAGGCTATATTACTACTGCACAGAAGAGTAAACTTTTCAAAGTAGTAATAATAGCAATAAAATTATTACAAATGTTATTAAATTCTAATTTAAAACTGTTTTCCATGTTTTGATTTTAACAGTAAACCTCTGTCTGCACTTAAATAAATAGTACAGAACTGTTAAATTTGATTACATTTTAAAAGATTTATTAAATTATTAAATGTTTCATGCCTTCATTTGATTAACATGTTTTCAATAATAAATGTGCATTAAATAATAAATTCAGGATAATTACAACAGATAACACAAACTTTAGTAAACCAAAAAGAAAAACAAACAAACAAACAAATAAATCTTATATGGCATTATCATTGTATTTTTTTAAATTAATGATTAGTATTTTTAAAATAATAAAATTGAAAGAATTAATGCATTATTTAATTAATTTGTATTAACTCATAAACCCAGAAAATTAAAACGGATATCACAAAATTTCTGAAGGGGGAAAAAAATATAGGACACTATTATTGTATAAAAAAAAAGTGAATAAATTATAAAATTATTAAAGTTTTTTTTTTTTAAATAATTTTTCAAAAATTGTTAAATTGTTGTTAAACCTTCATGATATTAATTAATAATACATAACTGTTGATTACTGAACGTAATTATTTTAAACACTAAAATTAAAAAAGGGAAAAATATTCAAACATAAACAAATTATTGTTACATTTAATTTAATTTAATTTAATGATTTTAATAGTTTTAATTTTAACAGAAAATAACTCACACACACTGATTGCAATGTTAAAACTGGTTTTGCTACATGATCCAGATTTTACAAAACCATTTATTATTTTATTTTACAGTGCTGACAACTAATGATTTTATGATCAATTGAATTTTCATACATGTAGCATTTTTTTCCCCCAATCAGAACAGACATGATACCACTTTTTAGGACCAGTAAGTGTAGTCAACAACCACCGACTGATGCTTTCCTTCAGAAACAGTCTCTTCCACCACAGTCTTTCAGCTCTTGAATCACGTTAAAGCGTGCGGATGTGGATTTCCCCAGCGAGGTTTGCAGGTGTGATCTTAAGGTGCTCATTGGAGACACACACGTTTCTTCTCCCGTCTGTCACTCACTCTAATTTGATTACTGACTGATTAAACCGTCACTAATGCAGTAAGAGCCGCGGCGTGCTAATGTAATAAAATCACTTACGGCTAAAACCGGTTAGCTTAATTGGCAGTAGGAGTGATGCTCAAGATTTGCATTAAATCATTTATTTGAGCCCTCAACACGCAATTCCATTACTCACATTAGTGATTTGCGCAGCTAATTTAAGCACAGAGACTCGTTCAAGGATACGGCGCGCGAGCGTTAGCATTCCAACGCACTCCTCAACTTGTTTGCTAGCTCCAAGAGACCATTTCTGAGTCCACACTCGACTGAGAAGAAACAGTCAACACGTTGCTGTCACTTCTAGCCGTTAACCTCGCAGTTTGATCAACAGCCTGGGCCGTGTTACGTCGCTGTTGATCATTAAAACTAATAGGTAACATCTACCTGTAAACACATCCAGGGCTAATGCCTCACGACATTAGCATTAGCCGCCCATCTCGCCCGTCCACTCAAAGTCAAGCGTAATTGCTCGGCTCCATTATAGCTCACATCATCCAGATGGTGCCCTAACATGTTTGCACAGAGCATGCAGTTGCTCCCACACACGGGACGAGGGTCGTGTGGCCCCTGGAATCGTCTGAGGGGCCCGTGGAAGCACAGGTCACCAAAAACACATGACTTCCTAGATAAATCAGATGCAATGCTAAACGGACACACTCTGACCCCACGACACTTCACAGAGGAGAGACTCATGACATACTGTAGAATCTCACATTTAGTCAAACAAACAAACGAGAAACAAATACACACACACTAACTGTACACTGAGAATAAAAACGGTTCCTATACAAATTATATACTACAGAAACATACACCATAATAAACACTGACTGTTTTTCTTATTTAATTCAGCATAAAAAAGTACAACACATATCAACATGTAAATACATGATTTATTATTAAATATATTGACACAACCTAAAATAATATATAAATAATTTAATTATAATACAATTAATATATTATGTATTATATAAAACATTTCAGTATGATAAGCTGATATTTGCTGTGTGTACATAATATAAGAAAATATTTTATTACTATTTTAAATATGATATTTAAAAATTAATGTTATGATGAAAATAAATTATTATTATATGCTAAATATAATAAATGTTTAAAAGTATA
>NW_015656172.1:140761-142024 GCF_001515625.1 Sinocyclocheilus rhinocerous
TATATATATATATATATATAATTTTTTATTTTTGGGGGGTATGTATAGGGCCACATCATTATACATTTATGAAAATATAAAATCTCTATATCATTAATTACATAATAGTTACATTACAATTACATAAACATAATATGTAACATTTATAATTTATATAATTGTAGTATACATATACATTCTTATACCTACATAAAAATAATAATTTTTTTAACAATTACATGCAAACATTTAATATCAATATTTAACATTATATATTAACTACGTCTACATATAGATTTTAAAATACACTTACATTGTTAGTTTATATGGAAAATTGTATATAATGCAACATTTTCTATAGTATATATACAGGTGCATCTCAATAAATTAGAATGTTGTGGAAAAGTTAATTTATTTCAGTAATTCAACTCAAATTGTGAAACTCGTGTATTAAATAAATTCAATGCACACAGACTGAAGTGCATAAAAATATACATATTCATTAGGGCTGTGAATCTCTGGGTAGACAGCGAATCGATTCGATTCATGATTCATAGGTTTTTGATTTGATTCAATAACGATTTTTGCAAATTCAGAACGATTCAATTTGATTCGATTTGATTCGATTAACGATTCGATTCTGCAGTCTTTAAGTACATTCACAAGATTATTTAAATGCTTCCCCTAAATTCTTTAAATGCTTAGTCAGGGGGCAAATTACACAGCAGCCTTTATGGTTAGAGAACCATAGGTTAGAAAAAAAACAAACAAACAAACATCTGTCCATTGTTAGATGCTAGTTTAGTGATGCTATGGCATGCCATGGCATATGTAGAAATTTATGTAAGCCAAGATAAAAAAAAACAGCTTTAAAAGTATTATGTATAGGCTAACATTTTGTCACAACAGGGTGTAGCCATCATTTCAGAAGTGACAGAAATGTCAAATACAATAATTTTATGTATGTATGTATTATTATTTTTTTACAAATCATCTGCTCAAAAATGTGTCAATAGTGAGACGAACTGAGTGCAAGCGCAATTTGTGACAGTCACAGGCGGGAAATAGTGGAGCGCGTGAAGGAGAGATGCAAGGCACGGACACTGTTCAAGGTCTCCATTAATTCCTGCTTGTAGTAATTTAATGTGTATATATTTTGAAAGCATTGAATCGATATAGAAATCGCGATTCATTCGATTCTTAGTGTTTTAAATCGATTACTGTCCGAAATCGACGATTCACGATTCAAAAATCCATGTTTCAAGATCGATGCATTGCATCGTC